>NC_057724.1:34861459-34861815 GCF_004010195.1 Chiloscyllium plagiosum | reverse complement strand
TCTCCTTGACAACATTGTCATTTTCTAGAGTGAATACTGTCAAAAAATATTTATTAAGTGCTTCCCCTATCTCCTCTGACTCCACACACAACTTCCCACTACTATCCTTGATTGGCCCTAATCTTACTCTCGTCATTCTTTTATTCCTTAAATATCTATAGAAAGCCTTAGGGTTTGCCCTAATCCTATCCACTAACAACTTCCCATGTCTCCTCCTGGTTCTTCTGAGCTCTCTCTTTAGGTCTTTCCTGGCTACCTTGTAACCCTCAAGCGCCCTAACTGAGCCTTCACATCTCATCCCAACATAAGCCTTCTTCTTCCTCTTGACCAGAGATTTCACTTCCTTCGTAAACCAC
>NC_057724.1:34827494-34861445 GCF_004010195.1 Chiloscyllium plagiosum | reverse complement strand
TTCCTTGAATAAGCTCCACATTTCTAATGTGCCCATCCCCTGCAGTTTCCTTCCCCATCCTATGCTTCCCAAATCTTGCCTAATCGTATCGTAATTGCCTTTCCCCCAGTTGTAACTCTTGCCCAGTGAAATACACCTATCCCTTTCTAAAGTAAACATAACAGAATTGTGATTGCTATCACCAAAGTGCTCACCTACTTCCAAATCTAACACCTGGCCAGGCTCATTACCCAGTACCAAATCTAATGTGGCTTCTCCCCTTGTTGTCCTGTCTACATACTGTGTTAGGAAGCCCTCCTGCACACATTGGACAAAAACTGACCCATCTATAGTACTCGTACTATGGTGTTCCCAGTCAATATTTGGAAAGTTGAAGTCCCCATGATAACTACCTTATCTCTCTCACTCCTATCGAGAATCATCTTTGCTATCCTTTCCTCTACATCTCTGAAACTATTTGGAGGCCTGTAGAAAACTCCCAACAGGTGACTTCCCCTTTCCTGTTTCTAACCTCAGCCCATACTACCTCAGTTGACGAGTCCCCAAACATCCTTTCTGCAACTGTAATACTGTCCTTGACCAACAATGTCACACCTCCCCCTCTTTTACCATCTTCTCTGTTCTTACTGAAACATCTAAATCCTGTAACCTGCAACAACCATTCCTATCCCTGCTTTAACCATGTCTCTGAAATGGCCACAACATCGAAGTCCCAGGTACCAACCCATGCTGCAAGTTCACCCAACTTATTCCGGATGCTCCTGGGGTTGAAGTAGACACACTTAAAACCAACTTCTTGCTTGCCGGTGCCATCTTGCGCCCCTGAAACTTGATTTTGGACCTCCCTAGTCTCAGCCTTTTCTATACTTGAACTAAATTTTGGTTCCCATCCCCCTGCTGGATTAGTTTAAACCCACCCCAATAGCCGTAGCGAATATCCCCCCCGGGATATTGGTACCTCTCCGGTTCAGATGAAGACCATCCTGCTTGTAGAGGCCCCACCTACCTCAGAAAGAGCCCCAATTATTGGTCCTCACCTTACTAAGCATGACACGGGCAACAAACCAGAGACAACAACTCTGTTCATCCTAGCTCTAAGCTTCCATCCTAGCTCCCTGAATTTCTGCCTTAAATCCCCATCTCTCTTCCTACCTATGTCATTGGTACCTATGTGGACCATGACTTGGGGCTGCTCCCCCTCTCCCTTAAGGATCCCAAAAACACAATCAGAGACATCCCCAACCCTGGCACCTGGGAGGCAACACACCAACCGTGAGTCTCTCTCGTCCCCACAGAACCTCCTATCTGTCCCCCTATCTATGGAGTCCCCAATGACTACTGCTCTGCTCCTCTTCCCCCTTCTCTTCTGAGTAGCAGGGACAAACTCTGTGCCAGAGCCCTGTACCCCACTGCTTTCCCCAACAGTATCCAAAACAGTATACCTATTGTTGAGGGGAATGGCCACAGGGGATCCCTGCACTGCCTGCTGGTTCCCTTTCCGTCCCCTGACTGTAACCCATCTGCCTTTTTCTTATACCTGAGGAGTGACTACCTCCCTGTAACTCCTCTCAATAACCCCCACTGCCTCCCGAATGATCTGAAGCTCATCCAGCTCCAGCTCCAGTTCTCTAATACGGTTTTCGAGGAGCTGGAGTTGGGTGCACTTCCCGCAGATGTAGTCAGCACGTACACTAGTGGTGACCCTTACCTCCCACATTCTGTAGGAGGAACATTCAACTGCCCTAACCTCCATTCCCACTATTCTAAATTCCCAAAGAGACTGTTGAAAAATAAGGAATAAAAAATAAACTCGTTACCTTACCAATCTGGTGCACAGAACCTTTTTTTTTGGTTAGAGGAGGAGGATGGGTGGGAGACAGTCACTGAGTAGTGTTTCAGGTAATGCAACCCCACAAATATATGACTTCCCAGAAGTCCTTCACTCCTCCCTCTCACCTCTTGGCAAATGTTGATGAGCGTAATACTGTTGAAGTGCCGTACATGGACTTGCAAAAGGTATTCAGTACAGTATCACACAAAAGGTGAAGGAGAAAAGTTATAGCTGATGCACTTAGCAATTTTGTTATAATATTGGCTGAGGGATAGGAAACAAAAAGCATAATAAATAATGGATATTTTTCAAGCAAGAGGAATTTTTTTAGTGGAATTCTCCAAGCATTGGTTTCAGGAACATTGCTTTCCTGATATACACTAAAGATATAAATAGTTCCAATATGTATACTTTCTTAACTGCTAAGGATCTAGACCATGTTATGCAGAAAGCAACTTCCAAGTTTGCAAATGACACAAAATTTGGAAGCATTGTAAATTTGAGGACTGTGGCAATGTAAAACTACAAAAGGACTTTGACAAGTGGACCTGGCAGATAGTGCCAGGTGAAGTGTGAGGTGATACATTTTCATAGGAAAAGCATGGAGAGGTGTATACAAAATAAAGTATAAAATAAAAAGTGCTACCCAAAAGAGTGAGTAAGGGCAAAAGAGATCCGGGTGTACTTGTGCATATGTCACTAACGGTGTCAGAATAAGTAGAGCGAGTACAAAGAACAAGGAATATTACAGCACAGGAATAGGCCCTTCAGCCCTCCAAGCCTGCGCTGATCCAGATCCTCTCTCTAAATCTGCTGCCTATTTTCTAAGGATCTCTATCCCTTTTCTCCCTTCCCATGCATATATCTTAAATGTTGCTATCATTCCCACCCCACCACCTCCGCTGGCAGCGCATTCCAGGCACCCACAACCCTCTGAGTGAAGAACTTTTCACCTATATCTCCCCTAAACATTTTCCCTCTCACATTGAACTCTTGACTCCTGGTCATTCAGTCCTCCACTCTGGGAAAAAGTGATTTTGTTGGCCTCAATCAGGTCCCTCCTCAACCTGCTTCTTTCCAATGAAAATAATCCTAATCTATTCAACCTCTCCTCATAGCAGGCATACTTCATACCAGGCAACATCCTAGTGAACCTCCTCTGCACCCTCTCCAAAACATCCACATTCTTTTGGTAATGTGGCGACCAGAACTGTATGCAGTATTCCAAATGTGGCTGAACCAAAGTCTATAACATGACCTATCAACTCTTGTACTCAATACCCCATCCGATGAAGGAAAGAATGCCGTACGCCTTCTTGACCACTCTACTGACCTGCGTTGCCATCTTCAGGGAATAGTGTCCTGCACCCAGATTTTTCTGCACATCAATTTTCCCCAGGACTTTTCCATTTACTGTATAGTTTGTTCTGGGATTGCATCTTCCAAAATGCATCACCTCGCATTTGTCTGGATTGAACTCCATCTGCCATTTCTCTGCCCAACTCTCCAATCTATCTATATTCTGCTGTATTCTCTGACATTCCCCTTTACTAGCTGCTACTCCACCAGTCTTTATGTCATCTGCAAACTTGCTAATGAGATAATCTACACCTTCCTCCAAATCATTTATGTATATCACAAACAACAGTGGTCCCAGCACAGATCCCTGTGGGACACCACTCGTCACAGGTCTCCATTTTGAGAAGTTCCCTTTCACTATTACTCTCTGTGTCCTGATGCCCAACCAATTCTCTATCCATCTAGCTAGAACACCCTGGACCCCATGCGATTTCACCTTCTTCATCAGTCTACCATGGGGAAGCTTATCAAATGCCTTACTAAAGTCTATGTATATGACATCTACATCCCTTACCTCATCAATCAACTTTGTCATCTCTTCAAAGAATTCTATTAGGTTCATAAGACATGACCTTCCTGCACAAAACCATGCTGCCTAATACTGATAAGCATATTTTCTTCCAAATGAGTATATATCCTATCCCTTAGTATCTTCTCCAGTAGCTTCCCTACCACTGACATCAGGCTCACAGGTCTATAATTACCTGGATTATCCCTGCTACCGTTCTTAAACAAGGGGACAACATTAACAATTCTCCAGTCCTCTGGGACCGCCCCCGTTTTCAAGGATGTTGCAAAGATATCTGTTAAAGCCCCAACTATTTCCTCCCTTGCTCCCCTCAGTAACCTGGGATAGATCCCATTCAGACCAGGGGACTTGTCCACCTAAATGCTTTTTAGAATACACAACACTTCATTGCTCGTTATGCCAACTTGACCTAGAGTAATCAAAGATCTATCCCGAACCTCAACATCCGCCATGTCCCTCTCCTCGGTGAACACCGATGAAAAGTACTCATTAAGAATCTCACCCATTTCCTCTGACTTCACGCATATCTTTCCTCCTTTGTCCTTGAGTGGGCCAATCCTTTCCCTAGTTACCCTTTTGCTCATTATATATGAATAACAGACTTTGGGGTTTTCCTTATCCCCGCTCGCTAAGGATACATTCCTGATATTCTTCCAAAGGTTGGTCTATTTTCAGTCACCTAGATCTTATGTATGCATTCTTTTTCCTCTTAGCTAGTCTCACAATTTCCCCTGTCATCCATGGTTCCCTAATCTTGCCATTTCTATCCCTCATTTTCACAGGAACATATATCTCCTGAATTTCTCTTAAAAAGCCACCCACATATTGAATGTGGATTTCCTTTCAAACAGCTGCTCCCAATCTACATTCCTCAGCTCCTGCCGAATTTCGGTATAATTGGCCTTCCCCCAGTTTAGCACTCTTCCTTTAGGACCACTCTCGCCTTTGTCTATGAGTCTTCTAAAACTTATGAAATTGTGATCACTATTCCTAAAGTAATCCCCCACTGAAACTTCAACCACCTGGCCTGGCTCATTTCCAAACATCAGGACCAGTATGGCCCCTTCCCAAGTTGGACTACTTACATACTACTCTAAAAAAAACCCTCCTGGATGCTCCTTACAAATTCTGCTCCATCCATACATCTAACACTAAGTGAATTCCAGTCAATGTTGGAAAAATTTAAATCTCCTATCACCACCATCCTGTTGCTCCCACATCTTTCTATGATCTCTCTACATATTTGTACCTCTATCTCACGTTCATTGTTGGGAGGCCTGTAGTACAATCCTAACATTGTTACCGCACCCATCCTATTTCTAGCTCTGCCCATATTGCCTCACTGCTTGAGTCCTCCATAGTGGCCTCCTTCAGCACAGCTGTGATATCTTCTTTGACCAGTAATGCAACTCCTCCACCCTTTTTACCTTCCTCTCTATTCTGCCTGAAACATCGATACCCTAGCATATTTAGTTGCCAATCATGCCCTTCCCTCAACTAAGTCTCAGTAATAGCAATAACATCATACTCCCAGATAATAATCCAACCCCTAAGTTCATCTGCCTTATCTACTACACTTCTTGCATTAAAACAAATGCACCTCAGACCATTAGCCCCTTTGCGTTCATCGTCCACTTCCTGCCTACTCTTCCCCTTAGTCTTGCAGACTTCATTATCTAGTTCCTCACAGGCTTTAGTTACTACCTCCTTCCTGTCCACTAACCTTCTCATTTGGTTCCCATCCCCCTGCCAAATTAGTTTAAACCGTACCCAACAGCATTAGCGAAAGCACCCCCAAGGACATTGGTTCCAGTCTGGCCCATCCAATTTGTAATAGTCCCACCTCCCCCAGAATCGGTCCCAATGTCCCAAAATCTGACCCGCTCCATCCTGCACCATTTCTCAAGCCATGCATTCATCCTGAATATTTTATCATTCCTACTCTGACTAGCATGTGGCACTGGTAGCAATCCTGAGATTACTACCTCTGAGATCCTCCTTTTTAACTTGGTTCCTAACTCCCTTAGTTCTTCGGGTAGGATCTCATCCTATTTTTTACCTCTATCATTGGTGCCTATATGCACCACGACAACTGGCTATTCACCCTCACCCTTGAGAATTTTCTGCAGTCGAACTGAGACATCCCTGACCCGTGCACCTGGGAGGCAACATACCATTCGGGAGTCTTGTTTTCAACCACAGAAAAACCTATCTATTTCCCCTTACACTTGAATCCCCTATGTCTATAGTCCTTCTACTCTTTTTCCCACCCTTCTGTACAGTAGAGCCAGCCACGGTGCCATGAACCTGGCTACTGCTGCCTTCCCCTGGTGTGCCATCTCCCCCAACATTATCCAAGACGGTATACCTGTTTTGGAGGGAGATGATTGCAGGGGACACCTGCACTGCCTTCCTGTTCTTTCTCTGCCTTTTGGTCACCCATTCCCCTTTTCCCTCAGCAATCGTAATCTGCGGTGTGACCAATTCACTAAAGATGCTATCCACCACCCTCTCAGCATTGCATATAATCCAAAGTGAGTCCATCTTCAGCTACAGAGCCATCATGCAGTCTAACATGAGCTTCAACTGGACACACTTTTTGCCTATGAAGGAGGTAGTTGTGTCCTGAGCTGAGCTCCCACATTGAGCAAAGGAACATTACACAGATCTGAGATCTCCTGCCATTTTTAATCTTAAGCTTTATCTAAGTTGAGACTAAAGTTATGAAAATGTAAAGATAAGTTTTTTTTACCAATCACGCGGTAACATAAAATCCTTACTCTATCAACACACCTCAGAGTCTTTTTTTTGGTTAGAGGAGGAGGGCAGATGGGAGATACTACATGGGTAGTGTCTCGGGTTCAGCTGCTGCGTAAACATATCAGCTTTTTAAACAGTATGTTTACCTTCCCGACAGTCCCTAGTCCTCGTTCTCTCCACCCTCACTGCAACTGAAATAGAGTAATTAATAAAGCATACATATCAGGAATTTTATTAATAGGGCCATAGAGTACAGAAGGTAGGAGGTGATGCTGACATTTTAGAAGACATCATAAAGACCATAAGACCATAAGACATAGGAGCTGATATTAGGCAATTCAGCCCATCACGTCTGCTCCACCATTTAATCATGACTGATAAGTTTCTCAATCCCATTCTCCTGCTTTCTTCTGTAAACCTTAATCCCCTTGATATCAAGAACCTATCTATCTCAGTCTTAAATATACTCAATGACCTGGCCTCCATAGTCTTCTGTGGCAATGAATTCCAGAGATTCACCACTCTCTGGCTGAATGGCATCTCCTTATCTCCATTCTAAAAGGTCTTCCCTTTACTCGAAGGCTATGCCCTCGGGTCCTAGTCCCACCTACCAATGGAAACATCTTCCCGACCTCTACTCTGCCCAGGCCATTCAGTATTCTGTATGTTCCAATTAGATCACCCCTCATCCTTCTAAACTCCATCAAGTATAAACCCAGAGTCCTCAAATGTTCCTTATATGTTAAGCTTTTCATTCCCGAGATCATTCTCGTGTGCCTCCTCTAAACATTCTTCCTTAGATATGGGGCCCAAAACTGCGTACAATACTCCAAATGTGTCTGACCAGAGCCTTATAGATCCTCAGAAGTACTTCCCTGCATTTGTATTCAAGTCCTCCCAAAATAAATGCCATCATTGCATTTGCCTTCATAACTACTGACTCAACCTGCAAGTTTACTTTGAGAGAATCGTGGACTAGAACTCCCAAACGTCTTTGCACTTCAGACTTCTGAATTTTCTCCCCATTTAGAAAATAGTCCATGCCTCTGTTCTTCCTACCAAAGTGCAAGACCTCACATTTTCCCACATTGTACTCCATCTGCCACTTCTTTGCCCACTCTCCTAACCTGTCCAAATCCTTTTGCAGCATCCCTGCCTCCTCAATGCTACCTGTCTCTCGACCTATCTTTGTACAATCTGCAAACTTAATCAGAATGCCCTCAGTTCCTTCATCTAGCTCATTAATGCATAATGTGAAAAGTTGTGGTCCAAACACTAAGCCTTGTGGAACACCACTTGTCATTGGCTGCCTTGGTGAGAAAGACCATTTCATCCCCAGTCTCTGATTTCTGCCAGACATTCAAGCTTCTATCCTTGCTAGTACCTTGCCTCTGACATTATAGGTCCTTACTTTACTCAGTAGCCTCCTGCGTGATACCTTGTCAAAGGCCTCCTTGGAGTCCAGGTAGATAGCATCTATTGGCTCTCCTTGGTCTTACTTGCTCATTAATTCCTCAAAGAATTCTAGCAGATTTGGCAAGCGTGACCTCCCCTTCATGATACCATGCTGACTTTGCCCTATTTTACCATACACTTCCAAGTAATCAGAAATCTCATCCTTCACAATGGATTCCAGAATCTTACCCACGACCAAGGTTAGGCTAATTGGTCTGTAATTTTCTGCCTTTTACCTTACTCCCTTTTTCAACAGGGGTGTCACGTTAGCGATTTTCCAGTCCTCTGGGACCCTCCCTGATTCTAGCAATTCCTGAAAGATCATCACTAATGCCTTCACTTCAGCTATCTCCCTTAGAACTCTGGGATCTAGTCCAACTGGTCCAGGTAATTTATCCATCTTCTGACCATTCAGCTTTTCTAGCACTTTCTCCTTGGTGATGGCCACCATACTCAGTTCTGGCCCCTCACACTCTATTGAATTTTTGGGATATTATTCGTGTCTTCGACTGTGAAGACTGACGTGAAGCAACTATTTATTTCCTCAGCCATTTCCTTGTTCTCCACTACTATCTTTCTGGTGCCATTTTCCAGTGGCCCAATGTGCACCTTTACCTCTCTTTTGCCTTTTATAAAGAAACTTTTACAGTCGTCTTTTATATTAATGGCTAGCTTACCCTCATATTTAATCTCCTCCCTCCTTACTTCTTTTTTTGTTGCCCTCTGTTGGTTTTTGTAAATATCCCAATCCTGTGGTTTCCCACTGCCCTTCACCACATTATATGCTTTCTGTTTTGCTTTGATGCTATCTCTGACTTCCCTAGTCAGCCATGGTTGTATCATCCTCTTTTTTGCCTCGGGTTCTTGGTTCTTTTGCCTCGGGATGAATCTCTGTTGTGTCTCCTGAATTACTCCCAGAAACTCCTGCCATTGCTGTTCCACTGTCTTTCCTGCATAGGCTTCTCTCCCAGTCAATTCTACCTAGCTCCTCCCTCATATAAAGGCGTCTATAGTTGCCTTTATTCAGCTGTAATACTATTACCTCTTATTCAATCCTCATCCTCACAAATTGCAGAGTAAATTCAATCATATTACGATCACTGCCTCCTTCATCTTAAGCTCCCTTATCAAGTTTGCCTCATTGTGCAATACTAAATCCAGTATTGCCTGTTCCCCAGTGGGGTCCACTACGAGCTGCTCCACAAGGCCATTTTGTAGACATCCACAAATTCTTTTTCTTGCAATCTACTACCAACCTGACCTTCATTGTCCACCTGCATATTAAAATCCCCTGGTGAATCTTGCGCCCCAGCTCCTGTCTACTATTTGGAGGCCGGTACATAACCCCACCTATGTTTTTTTAACTTTGGTGGTTCCTCAATTCTACCCACACAGATTCAACACCAGTTAGACGTCAGCAGAAGTATCATGTACAATTTGGGAAATGGAAGCATTAGAGAACATATGGAAGTTTAGATTAGATTAGATTCCCTACAGTGTGGAAACAGGCCCTTCAGCCCAACTAGCCCACACCGACCCTCCGAAGAGTAATCCAACCAGACCCATTCCCCCCAACTAATGCACCAAACTCTACGGGCAATTTAGCATGGCCAATTCACCTGACCTGCACATCTTTGGACTGTGGGAGGAAACCAGAGCACCCAGAGGAAACCCACGGAGACATGGGGAGAATGTGCAAACTCCACACAGACCTGGATCTCTGGCACTGTGAGGCAGCAGTGCTAACCACTGAGCTACCATGCCACCCTATAGGATGATACCAGAGATGCGTAACCTCAGTTATGAGGATAGATTGGAGAAGCTGAGACTCAATTATTCTTGGAAACAAGAAGGCTAAGTAGAGAATTGATATAAGTTTGCAAAATCACGAGGGTCTGGGCAGAGCGGATGGGGAGAAATTATTCCCTCTCTTAAAAGAACGAGAGGGCGCTGATATTAAGTAATTTACAAAAGAAGCAAATGTGATGTGAGGAATAACATTTATATGGTGAATAGGTCAGGTCTAGAACTTACTGCCTTGAAGTCTGGTGAAGGAAGGTTCAACTGAGGCGTTGAAAGGTGCATTAAATGTTAATTTAAAAATAAGCAATATTCAGGTAATAGTGAAAAAGCAGGATAATGGCACCAAGTCATAAAACTCATCCAAAAAGCCAATGCAGAAGTGGTCTGAACAACACTCTCTGTGGCAGAACAATTCCATGATTCCAAAACCTGGTCTATTTCTACTGAGGTTTTTCCAATTGAAGAGTGCCCAATTACATATCTTTCTGCAAACCCTCACTTTTATGTTATAAGTAAGGCTGGAGGAGTGCACTCTCACTCTAGTACCACTACTCCACAGTCACAACATAAATTCAATATATTTTGTCCAGTTACTAGGGAGAAAATAAGATTTCTCTACAGAGATTGGCTTTGTGAATAAAAGACACATTTCCTACTGAGTTATCATTAAAAGCAAAAGGATAAAGCTCTGGATGTTCTGAAGTCTTTTGTTCTGATGTTCTGACATGTGGTGGAATCACTGATTATGTTTTGCTGTCTCTGAAGTCTTGCATGACACAGCTTGCTCAGGGAATACAATTCTTTGACTTTCTTTTAATCACTATTTGAAAACAACAAACCGATGTAACATGAAACTGATGTAGAACGCCATCACCTACAACTCTTCTCTAATACTGCAATGATGTCTTGGGTGCTGTCTCCAGCTTTCATCTAGAATTGGAAAAGTTCACTAATTTTGCTTTAAATTTCTGTCCTTCTGCCACCCTCACCTGCTTCATCCCTGATTCTTCCCTTACTTTCCTTAACTTCCCTGTTCCCATTTCTGAGGGTAGGCTGTCCACCAATATCTAATCCAAGGCCACCAACTCCCACAATCATCTACACCTCTCCACAGCCTTCTTCCTGCAAGAAATCCATTCCATTTATCCAGTTTTTCCATCCCCAAGACATCATTTCTGTTGACAACAGCTTTCACTGGTCTGCCTCCAACATGATTATCTTCTTCCTCAGACGAGGACTCTCCCTATTGTGACTGACAGAGTCTTGAGCTGCGTCCTACCTATCTCCCGGATTTCGGACCTCATTCCCACTCGTCCTTCCCAGAACAATTATATGGTTCTCCTTGTTCTTATTTTCCACCTCAATAGTCTCCACATTCAAAGTATAATCTTCTACCTTTTCTACTACTTCCAACAGTTTCCAACACCAAAGACATCCTCTCCTCCCTTCCACTGCCAGAGACTGTTCTACAGAGGCTCTTCTCTCCATGACATCATGGTCCACTCTTCCATCACTCATATCACTTCCTCACTCCCCATGACACCTTCCCATGTGATTGTAGAAGGTTTAACATTTTCCTATTTGTTTCCTTGCCCTGACTGTCCAATGTCCCAAGCACTCCTTGCGGATGAAGCACTGTATTTCTTTTACTTCTTACAGTTTAGTCTTCTGTATTTGTTAGTCACATTGCAGTCTCCTTTTCATTTGCAAGATCAAACTCAAATAGGGTGAGCGTTTTTCAGGAATACCCCCATTCTGTCCATAGGAATGATCGCAACCTCCCAGTTGCTTGCCTGGTTAATAAATCATTTTGCTCTTCTGATGCTACCATTTCTGTCTTAAGCCTGATGTAATGTTCCACCAAAGCACAATGCAAGTTTAAGGAATAACACCTCATTTTCTGCTTAGGATTTTTACAGCTTTGAGATCTCAATATTGAATTCAATATCTTCAAAAACTGACTGCATTATTTCTGTTCTCCATTTTCCTTCAATTCTCTTTCCCCATGCCTCCTCTGTCAGCTATGTTGTGTTTGTGCACTGTTTACTTTGCACTCAGTAGCAAGGTCCAATTCTCTCCCTTTCATACTTTAATTTACAGCTCTTTTTTTTCTCCACTATTAACAAACCCTTTGTCTTTTGTCTTTGTCATGTATAGAGATGGTCTCTACATTGTCTGCCCTTTCACTCCTCCTCAAATTTTGTCAAAAGTATGAAAAGAATGTATTTAGATTAGATTCCCTACACTATGGAAACAGGTCCTTTGGGCCAACAAGTCCACACTGATCCTCCGAACAATAACCCAATCAGACCTATTCCCCTACCCTATATTTACCCCTGACTAATGCACCTAACACTATGGGCAATTTGGCCTGGCCAACCCACCTGACCTGCACATAGAATCATAGAGTAATAGAGATGTACAGCACTCCAACCTGTCCACGCCGACCAGATATCCCAACCCAATCTAGTCCCACCTGCCAGCACCTGGCCCATATCCCTCCAAACCCTTCCTATTCACTTACCCATCCAGATTCTTCTTAAATATTGCAACTGTATCAGCCTCCTCCACTTCCTCTGGCAATTAATTCCATACACGTACCACCCTCTGTGTGAAAACGTTGCCTCTTAGGTCTCTTTTATATCTTTCCCTCTCACCCTAAACTTATGCCCTCTCGTTCTGGACTCCCCCACCCCAGGGAAAAAAAACTTTGTCTATTTATCCTATCCATGCCCCTCATGATTTTATAAGCCTCTATAAGGTCACCCCTCAGCCTCTGACGCTCCAGAGATAACAGCCCTAACCTCTCCCTATAGCTCAAATCCTCCAACCCTGGCGACATCCTTGGAAATCTTTTCTGAACCCTTTCAAGTTTCACAACATCTTTCTGATAGGAAGGAGACCGGAATTGCACATACTATTCCAACAGAGGCCTAACCAATGTCCACATCTTTGGACTGTGGGAAGAATCTGGAGCACCCAGAGGAAACCCGCGCAGACACTGGGAGGATGTGCAAACTCCACACAGTTGCCCAAGGCTGGAATCAAACCTGGGTCCCTGGTACTGTGAGGCATCACAGGATTCCTGAAGAAGCGCTCATGCCCGAAACATCGATTCTCCTGCTCCTTGGATGCTGCCTGACCTGCAGCAGGCTGCGCTTTTCCAGCAACACATTTTCAGCTCTGATCTCCAGCATCTGCAGTCTTCACTTTCTCCTACTGTGAGGCATCAGTGCTAATCACTGAGCCACCATACCATCCAAGCACCTTTACACAGTTCTGAAGAAGTCACACCAGACTCAAAACATTAATGTTGTTTCGGACTCCACAGATGTTGCCAGACCTGTTGAGTTTCTCCAACATTCTCTGTGTTTTTTGCAGATTTCCAGCATCCACAGTATTTTGCCTTTATTGGTGTAGATGATTATTCTTTTCAGAATTGGGATCGGCTGGCCAATTTGTTCATTGCACTTCCCTCCAACTTGGCTAGACAAAACAAGACCCTCTAAAAGCTAGTCACTATTCGGAAACAGCCCCAACATGAGCTGCAGCAAAGCAGGCTGTTATCACCAGTGACGAGATTTCCAGGAAGGACTGTTAAAAGAAAGTCTCCAATGCCCAGAATGAACTTTCAGTTACTTCTTTTAAAGGAGCCATTCCAGATGTGTCCACATAATTTGAAATAATTTTTAAAAATTTTATTGATGTAAATTCCAGCCTCCACAAACCTTCAAAACTTTAACAAAACCAAGTGATATTAAAGTATCCATATAAAAAAGACAAGTACAGCCAGATCCCTCAGTACTGCAGTATAGTACTGTTTCTCCATTTAAGTCATTTTCACCTTTTATATTCCACATCTGCAAAAATTTTGCCACACATTTATTCTATCTCGATCACTCTGCAGCTTGCTTTCATATCTATGTTTATACTTGCAGTAAGTTTGACTCTTGGTCCCTATATCCAAATATCCAAACAGGTCATGCTTTCAAGGTGAGAGGTGGAAAGTTTAAGGGGAATACATGCGGCAAGTACTTCACACAGAGGGTGGTGGGCGTTTGGAACGCGTTGCCAGCAGGGGTGGTAGAGGCAGGCACGGTAGATTCATTTAAGATGCTTCTGGACAGATGCATGAGTAGGTGGGGAGCAGAGGGATACAAATGCTTAGGAATTGACTGACATGTTTAGACAGTACATTTGGATCGGCTCAGGTTTGGAGGGCCGAAGGGCCTGTTCCTGGACTGCAAATTTTCTTTGTTCTTTGTTCTTTGTTCTTTGTTCATATAAATTGTAAATAGATGAGGCCCCAGCATGAATCCTTTTGGTACTCCACTAAATATTGTTTGACCTCCTGAAAATGAACTATTTATAGTTTTGAAGAAGAGTCATTTGGACTCAAAATATTAATGGTGTTCCCTCTCTATAGATGCTGCCAGAGCTGCTGAGTTTCTTCCATGTGTTCTGTTTCAGACTTCCAGCATCCATAGCATTTTGTTTTTATTTGCCCATTTGTCCTGACTGTTTTCCGTTCGTTAGCCTCTGTGCAGGTTAGTATATTTGTACCCAATATCATACATGCTTACTTTGTGAACTAACCTTTTATGTGGCATCTTATCAAATGCCTTTTGGAAATCCAAACATATGATATATATTGCATTTCTTCCATCCACCCTGCTCATTACAAATCCTGCATTATAACACATAAAAGTGGTGAAGATGATACTGTCCTTTTATTAATATTGAACTTCATTGACTCTGGAACCAATTTCTCTGGAACTAACAAACCTTTTACAAATTTTAACATTATTATTGTTTCAATCAACTAAAAGCTAGCCGCTTGAAATTGATAAAGTAATGTCACCCATTCTGGCAATGCACTTCACTCGAGATCTTGATCTTAGTATGGACAGAAGAGCTAAATTCTAGAAGTGAGGAAAATTGACTTTACTTGACATCCAAACAGCATTTTACTGTCAGGCATGAAGGAGTGATGTCTAGCAGGATCAGGAGGAGAGTTTTATCATGGCTGAAGGCAAACATGTTAAAAGGCTAATTATTTCATTCCCAGAATGTTGTTCCATGGATTTCAGAGTAGTCCCTGAGGCCCAAATCTTTTATATTGCTGCATTAATGATCTTCTTTCATGCTAAAGTCAGGTGTGAGGCTATTTGCTGATGAATGCACAATATTTAGCAAAATTTGCAATTTCTGAGATACTAAAGCAGTCCCTACTGCCAAGCAGCAAGACCTTGACAGTATCCAATTTGATCTCATAAGTAGCTAATTGCATTTGTACTGTACAAGTGCCGGGCAACGCCCATTTCCAAATAGAAAGCTTAACCACGTACACTGAACAATCAATTACATTTTCTCAGAATCAACAGTCTCAGGTCTCTATTAACCAAAAGCTCAGCTAGGGCAGACATGTAAAGGTCATAGCTAATAGAACTGGGTATTCTGTGATGTGTGGCTCACCCCTTCATTTCCCAATCCTTTCCACCACCTACTATGCAATTCAGAAGTATGAACAAATATTCATTTGCCTGAATAAAAGGAACTGCAATTATAGCATAAGTTCAGCATCACCAAGTGCTTGATTCACACTAGCCTAAGTCCACCTGTCATCAGCAGTGTACTGTGACTGGAGTATATGTATCTAGCACTCGAGAAGAAGTTTCGACTTTTTTCTTCTATTTCCCCCTATTCACTGCATACCAAAAGTGTTAATCTCATTTCCCCATATCTTTTCAACCCAAGTTTAATTCCAAGCTCCTAATGATCCTGTTGTGAATGATAGTGCTGTTCATGATGAATGGAAATTCTCAAACGAGAAAGAATGATTAGTATGTATTGACAAACCACACCAAGAACAGTTGTTCAGGAGCAGTATTTGTAGCCCTTTGATCTACCACTATCATCACAGGCTCCTTGAAATTAATGGTACACATTGTTGGCAATCAATAAAAGCTGTCAAAAAATGTGGTGTTGGAAAAGCACAGCAGGTCAGGCAGCATCCAAGGAGCAGGGGAGTTGACATTTCGAGCCCAAAATGTCGATTCTCCTGCTCCTTGGAAACTGACCTGACCTGCTGTGCTTTTCTGGTGCCACACTTTCCGACTCTGACTCCCCAGCATCTGCAGTCCACACTTTCTCCTAATCAATAAAAACTAATAAGTAGAAAATTTGAACTGCTCAAACTCTTGAAATGCTTTAATTTTTAATAGATTATTTGTTTTCATGGGAATCAATACAAGAAGAGTTTGGAAATGTTATATATGGGTCTGAAAGGATTAATCCCAAGTGTACCCAAAGCATCACCTACCATGATGGGGTGATATGGGCTTGTGAGCCAAACCTGTGAATCTGAGAGGAATAATGTCTAACCCCAAAGTCTCTGTAACAATGTTTATCATATCAATATAATCTGTACAAATTGCTAACATGCAATAAGTTATATCTTGTTAACTACAAGACCTTACCAGGTGGACCAGGAAGTGGCTTTCCTTTACCACACTAAACCAAATCAAGCTTTCCTCTTTCCTCTACCACACTAAACCAAGGAGATCTTCTAGGTTTCTACACTTAAAAAGGATAGTAGCATTTATACAGTGTAGTGATTCAATATCCCCATAATATAGTAAACACAAAATTAAGAGCAATTAAATTAATCAAATGATACATAACATTTTAAATGAAATGATTGGATCACTCACCTTTGTGATACAGTAGACAATGTTATTGTTTCCTCCCCTCATGTATATGACATGGTCAAGCCACATTTGGATAGAACATGTAGTTTTGGTCACTGCACAATAGGAAGGTTGTGGAGGCTTTGGAGAGGGTGCAAAAGAGGTTTACCAGGATGTTGCCTGAATTGGAGAATATGGGCTAGAAAGAGAGATTGGATAAACTTGGATTGTTTTGCTACAGCGTTGGAGACTGAAGGGTGTATAAATTATGAGAGACATGGAAGAATCTTTCTCCCAGGGCATAAATATCAAATATTATGGTCCACAGATTTAAGGTGAGCGGGAAAAAGTTTAAAGGAGATGGGCAAGGCAATATTTTACTGAGGGAGGGAGGTGCGGCAATGCACTGCTGGGGGAGGTGATAGATGCAGAGACAAAAGCAATGTTGAAGAGGCATTTAGACAGAGGCATGAACAGGCAGGGAACAGAGGGAGACTGACCAGGGGCAGGTAGATGGGATTATTTAGAATGGCATCATGGTCAGCACAGACATGACAGGTCAAAGGGCCTGTTCCTGTGCTAGCCTGTTCTATGTTCTATGTTGTATAGGTTTCAAATGTGAGAAGCATTCTTTGAAAACAGGGTTGAATTTTCTTGTCCTCAAAGTTAAACATATTCAGTGCTCTGTATTTTGGCATTAAAAAAGAGAGTCTTTCAAAACTGATCCAAGCTTTTCTTAATGATTCGGTGTCACAAATAAATAAAATGTGGTTAAAAGTAAGAATGGAAGCTAATGGAAGGGGGCGGCACGGTGGCACAGTGGTTAGCACTGTTGCCTCACAACACCAGGGACCCGGGTTCGAGTTTCACGTTCTCCCTGCGTCTGCGTGGGTTTCCTCCGTGCTCTGGTTTCCTCCCACAATCCAAAGATGTGCAGGTTAGGTGAATTGGCCATGCTAAGTTGCCCATAGTGTTAGGTGCATTAGTCAGGGGTAAATGTAGGGTTGGGGAATGGGCTTGGGTGGGTTACTCTTCCAAGGGTCGGTGTGGACTTGTTGGGCTGAAGGGCCTGTTTCCACACTGTAAGGAATCTAATCTAATCTAAGAATATCACCCGAACGCATTGTGAACAAAATTATCAGACAGTCACTGAATGAACAGAAATGGGCTCAGGAATGTTTAGTGGTCTTTCTGGAGGGACTACAAATTCTGTAAAATGGTACTAAAAGTGTTAAAAATATGGATTTATTTGGGTCTGAAGGTCTTTACATTCTACTAAAATTTTTCCTTTCTCAGAATATGAAAGCTTCAGCTTGAGGCAATCTGTTTGCTAGTGGAATTGTCAGTTGACTATTTTAAATAATATTTAATTCCCAGTCTTTTTACATAACCGGATACTGATAACAATTCAAGAATGTACAGTGTAGCTGAGGTTAGACTAATGGGGCTTTTTAATAATTGGATACTGGCTGAATGGCAGCTACAGCTAGAACAACCCGTAGGCACAGCAGAACATAACCAGAATACGAAACAACCATTAGTTAGAAAGTTCAGAATTCAAGTAGTTTCAAAAACTTAATTAACTAAATTAAAACTTAAAAAGTTAGGAAACGACAGACAGCATGACGACAGTTCAAAATCTTCAAGGATAAACAAGATCCAATGTATTCTGTTATTTGTTAAATATACTGACGAACTTGGCTCAGGGGTAACACTGTCATTTCTCACTCAAAAAGTAATAGTATCAATTTCACCTGCTCCTCCCCACACAAGTTAATACATAATGTAGGCTCTAGACTCACGATAGTGTTGAGGTAGTGCTGCATTATCAGAGACACTCTTTCTCAGATAAAATATTAAACTGATGCCCTGTTGACCTGGTAAGATGCACACAAAAATTCCATGAATTACTACTTTTGAACAAGACTTGTCCTGTGAACAACATCACTGAAAGGTTGTCATTTGTAACATAGAAATGCACTATTAGAGCTTCTTTAATTATATAAAAAGAAACAGATGCCAAAGTGAACTTAGGCCACTTGGAGTATAATGCTGAGGAAATAATCGTGGAACACTAGGAAAAGTGTTGGATAAATATTTTTCAGCAGGCTTCATATTAGATAGTTCTTTGCCATATCATTTAGAACTTACAGGCTTACAGTACTTTCACCTTGCCTTATCTTTTAATGCAGACAGAAGGCCAAACAACTAGTTGATTTGCCAGGAATCAGTGAAAGAGGTGGGCATATTTCTGTATGACATTGCACTCTGTCAATATGACACCTGCAGCATGTGCCAGCAGCTTATAGGCAAATACACCGAATGTGCTTCAAACACAAATGTCCTTGTCTCAAGGTCTGAGGTGGTGTAGTCCTCAGGCAAGTACTTAAGACTGCTTTTAGTCGGGAGGTATAAGCACAGTCAGTCAAGGGCATTGTCTGATTTCTATCCAGAGGCTTGGACATGATCAGTTGGCTACTTCGGCCAGCCAAGACTTTGTTCATGGGATGTGGGTGTCACTGGCTAGGACATCCTTAATTGTCTAGAGGGCAGTTAAAAATCAACCACAATAGAATGGGTCTGGAGTCACATGTAGGCCAGACCAGGGAATGATGGTAGATTTCCTTTCTAAAGGACATTAATTAACCAGATGGACTTTATGAAAATTGGCATTTGTTACAGGGCCACTAAAAGACTATCTTTTAATTCTAGATTTTTAAAAAATATTGAATTCAAATTTCACCATTCACCTGCAATTAGCTTGAGATTTCTTGTCCATTGTGTCACCACCTCCTCATCAGCAGTTGTGTATAATTATAGTACAGAGAATGGACCATGGTCAGTTCTGAAGGTTGACTTCAACCAGTCCAGGCATTAAAGGCAATTCAGTCAGACATCTGCATAGATATCAGCGAGGAGTCTGATCAGTCATTAAACAGCTGTCGTTCCAGGAGAAAGTGAGGACTGCAGATGCTGGAAATCAGAGTCAAGAGTGTGTGGTGCTGGAAAAACACATCGGGTCATGCAGTATCCGAGGAGCAGGAGAATCGACGTTTCATTCCAGATCAATCAACAGGGCGTGCCACAATCAGTCCTCAGGGTCCATGCAACGAACATCGGTGGAAGGTTATCAGAGACCACTGCTATGGTGGGGAAGTTTGGGAGGACTGAAGTCAGCATGCTGGAATGCAAAAGGGACAATGGTTGTGCAAAGTAGGGGAATGAACATTCATGAGTGGGAGACAACAGAGAATTGAAGGACAATGAGTATTGTGCTAAGAGATGGGGGTCATTGACCATTACATCATCCTAGTTTTGATGCAGGGATACTGAATTACAATATTTGATATGACTGAACTGTAGTACTGGGGCTCAGGGGTAAAGTGGGTAGATGAAGAGTTAAACAAAAAGATTGAATGGGAATGTGGGGAGACTTGAAAATGTAAGGCAGAAAGAAACATAATGGTTTGGAGCGTGGGAGAAATGGGAACCCAATTTAACAAACTCACTTTGAGACACGATACTACTTGTGATGCCTTCATCCTCTCCCAAATCTTGATTGCACAAATGGAAATTAAAAATGGCTGCCAGCACACATACAGCGTGTTGAGTAATTGAATTTTGTCTGAGGGAGTGGGCTCTAGTTGTGTGTGATGTGAATCCTGTCAAGAAGCAGCAACATTAAACAAATACTCACACAGTGCAGGTTAAAGAAATTTGCTATCACAGAATTTGTATGTGAACCTCTTTTAGTGACCGGCTATTTCAATTAAAGGCTGTGCAGCAGAAATCTCAATTCTCCTGCTCCCCAGATGCTGCCTGACTTGCTGTGTTTTTTCTCATACTCTCAACTCTGATCTCTAGCATCTGTGGTCCTCACTTTCTCCCAGCAGAAAAATTGTCAAGTGAGCTGTAAATTTTCACCTCACTTTCATCTTCCACCATAGCATTTGCAATATCATATTTGTAATGCTACCTTCCTTGACTAATTGGAAGGTAGAGTTGTGGGGTGGGTTGGGGGATGGGGAGCAGTTCCCATTGTAAATGTGGTAGGAACAATCTCCTTCTGTGTGTGTGCCACATAGCTTATACACTGTATGTTGGAAGCACCTCTACTTTGTATAAGGACTGGCAGAGTCATCCTATTGCCTTTCTTCTTGGAGGCTTCCGTGTCCCATTGCTTGGAAGACAATATTAAAATGTTGTTTGTGCATACTGCAACTGCTCTCTGATCACATAACTGAGAAGTTGCTTTATTTGAGTTATTTGTTGCAGGATTAGACAAACATGCACTGTTTCATCCCAGCTGCAAGCATAGGTTACCAGTTTATACATTCTTCACTTCTCCTGTTGTTAAAAGTAAGCTAATATTACATGGCGTGGTGGCTCAGTGGTCAGAACTGCTGCCTCACAGCACAAGGGTCCCAGGTTCAATTCCTGCTTTGGGCAACTGTCTGTGTAGAGTTTGCACATTCTCTCTATGTCTATGTGGGTTTCCTCCCACCGTCCAAAGATGTGCAGGTTAGGTGAATTGCCATGCTAAATTGCCCATAGTGTTAGGTGCATTAGTCAGAGGGAAATGGGTCTGGGTGGGTTACTCTTCGGAGAGTTGGTGTGGACTGGTTGGGCCGAAGGGCCTGTTTCCACACTGCAGGGAATCTAATCTGATTACAAATAGAAAGAGGTCTTCACAACAGCTGGAGCTCCTCATTTAATCGTGGCAAAACTTTATGCTGGTGTGGGCCATCAGAAAGAACAGGTATCTTTTAGACAAGGTTATAACATAGTGTTCCGCAAAGCATGGCTTCCCTTCTAAATTCATTCTTATAACTTCAGCTAAAATGACAGTCAATGACACAGGTGATGTAAAGTGAGGATATACTAATGTAGTATTATGATTCCACTGAAGTGTCAGCCATGCCATTTATGTAAGGATTTTTTTTTTTCAATCTCTCCCACAATATTTAGGCATACGTTTGGGTTCCACAGAGTAGATGGAGGAAGCTTGCCCTAATGTGGAAACTGTTGGCCTTAGAATGCCCTCACCACCCAAGACATTTGTAGATGGAGGCCCGGACATGCTGAGAGTGGCCTGACCAGTTGCATAGCTGCAGCCAATCTCACATCCTGTTACAATCCAAACCCCCACTGGATCTTCTGGCAATCAGCACCCAAATGGTCACTGGTGATCTTCCTTCCTTCCTATTTGCCAGAGCTGCCAGCTAGAGCCAGCATTTGCATTTGGCAGTGCCATGTGGAAGGTCTTTGCTGTTATTAGTGCAAACCCCTCCAAGCTTCCTTCCCTTCCAGGCTAGAGGAGTGGCATGGTACAGGTGAAGGTTGTTGGGAAGGAGAGAGAAATTACACAGAGTTGGGACTGTGGGGAGAGGGAGGTCTTGAAGATTGAAATCAATGGCAGCACAGTTCTACCCCTGCCCTATGTCCATTCACTTGATCATGCACAAATTAGTGCAGATCAACAGGCCTAGCTCCAAGCTGATAGCCTATCTACAATGGACTACTAGTCACGTCAGCAGATTCTTTGTTCTTTACTGACATGGAATTGAAACAATTCCAGGCTAGGCATGAATAGGCCATCAAGCATCTTTAAATATCATTTAAGAGATTAGTTTACACTGGAGACTAGAATTTGAGTTTGGACTTTCCGATGCAGAATTTAATTCCAGCAGATTCCAGAAGGTGGTGGGATTTTGGAATGGCACCACCTCACCTCTTTAATTTCCCTTCCTGCCTCCAGAACCTGAAGATTCTTTCTGGGGAAAACCAACTAATAGCCAATCTACAATAGGAGGCACTGAAAGAGGTAAGTTTAATCGAGAACTTTGTGCAAAACTTTATGGTTTGGGAAGTATGAATACTTTTGCAAGCCTTACAAAGGGCTTTTGAGCCTCAACAGATTCAACTTTGCCTTGCTAGACTGCCACTGGTTAGCAACGTTCTTGCCCAACGTTAACATTATATCAAAGGTCATTTCTTTCAATCCTGGGTAGTGAGTGGCTCCCAACCCCATCTACAGCCATGATGTCAATGTTGTCAGGTTAGGAAAGCAAATTGTCCAATGTTACTTAAATATGGACCAGGCCTCACATTCAGATGCCTGTGAGGATTCTCCTCACTCTGAGCATCTGTCTGAACATGCTCCTCTCTGATAAACAAAATAGCTGTGTCAATATTAAGAACTAGTGCAAGTTAACTTCAGAGCGAAGTTATTCGGAATCTGCTTCCACATTGTTCCCCTAGTATTACATATTATTAACGTTTATGAGTTCCTTCATGTCTTTGATTCATACATATTAAAAACTGATCTGAAATCTCTTTCACTGAGGGTTGTTATAGTTAGCTCTCATTCCAGCAGCTGGGCTGTGGTCAGTTCAGATGCATAAACTTTATTGTCGCTCATGCCTCAACCATTTTCCATGAAGGATTGTTTTGCATACTGTAGGATCTTAGATTCAACCTGGGCTTAGCAATCATGAAAAATTATTCATGAATGTGATGAAGATCATCACGAAGAGAAGTTATTATAAAACTGACGCTGTAAATTTATTAACATCAATGACAATTTATTACAAAAATAATTATATTTCCTTTGGGGTATGAAGATCAAAATATTTGGTAATCAGGTCCCTTAACCTTCATCATCCTTCTCTAGCCTTGATTACACCTGATCCTTGTATTTATCTCTCTTTTTCAGTATACCTTCAACAGAAAAAGAGATGACACAACTCCAAATGGGTGCCAAGGGAATACGCTGGAAATTTTTAAAACTATTATCTAATACACTCATGTGGAACAATCTGCAAGACAATTTGGTGCACTGGCATCACCAATTTACTGATTCAATTTTTTAAGTTATTGTCTCCTAAAATCTTTACAAATCAAATCAGTCTGAGGTGGTCTAATTGATTAAATCAGATCCTTTTTCCTACAATATTTCACAATCAGGTTCACCCTAGAACTAAATCGATTTGGAGATAGGTATCAAAACTAACTTCTTACTATTCAGAAAAACGTTACTCTCAGGGTGTTATTCATTGCTTCTCTCCTGGAGAAACAGTTTTGTTTGGTGATTAATAGCAGCAACAAGTAGACACAAGAATTCAATGGTTGAAAAGCTGGAAGATCAAACAGCATTTTTTGTTGTCTTTTTCATATTCCTTCCTGTTTTATTTCCTCAAAAGAGTGATGACTTTAGAAATAAAATAGTTTTATAAATATATTTGTTAAAACCTTTTGTTAATAAGTAAGCTGTGACAGTTGACTATGTAAGAAAATTAATACACTTAGGTAGAAATTGACTCAAACAACTGAAAGTTACTTTATTGATGGAAAAAAATGACTTTTAATCAACTTGTTCAGAGATGTTATTACACACCTCTGGAACAGATGTGACTTGAACTCAAGCTTCCTGGCTTAAAAAAAAGGATACTACAACTGCACCGCAAATTTATTGATGCAACACTTTGGCAGACTGCTAATTCAATATTGATTTTGCTAATATTGTTACATTAATCATTTCAGATTGATAGTGTTGGAGGAAGATGGTCTGGAATTGTGAATTCTATTCGAATCTTAAGCTTTTTAAAATTCTATCATTGTTTTTGCATCACTGTCTTTGCACCATTTATTGTCCACCCTGAATTACCTGGGAGAAAATGGTGGTGAGCTGTCTTCTTGAACTGTCGCAATCCATATACATTAGACACACCCATAATGCCTTTAGAGAGGGAGTTCCAAGATTTTGATCTAGTGAGAATGAAAGAACAGCAATATATTTTCAAGTTATGATAGTGTGGGGCTTGGAAGGGAACTTGCAGGTGGTGGTGTCCCCTTGTATCTGCTGACCATGTCCTTCTAGATGGAAAGTGATGTTTAAAGGACCTTGGTGAATTTCTGCAGGGCTTCTTTTAGATGGTATGTTTCGCACAGCTGCTACTGAGTGTCAGTGCTACAGGGAGTGAATGTTTGTGAATATGGTGTCAAGCTTCTTGAGTGTTGCTGGAGCTGCATCCATCTAGTCAAGTTGTGGTTATTGCATCAAACTTCTGACTTGTATCTTATAGATGGTGGACAGTCTGTGGGAGTCAGGACATGAATTATTTGTTGCAGGATTCCTAGCTTGTGATCTACTTTTGTGCCACAGTATTTATATGGCTAGTCTAGATCAGTTCCAGGTCAATAATAACTCCCTAGATGTTGATAGCTGGGACTTCAGCAAAGGTAATATAATTGAATATCAAGGGGCAATAATTAGATTCTCTCTTGTTTAGATTTAGATTTGCTACTTATTAGCCCAAAGTTAGATATTGTCCAAGTCTCACTGGATTTGGATGTAGATTGCTTCAGAATCTGAGGAGTTATGAATGATGCTGAACATTGTGCTATCATCAGTGAACCTCTGACCTCTGACCTCATAGATAGAAGGTCATTGATGAAGCAGCTGCTGATCGTTGATACTAGGACAATTGTTAATAGGGATTGAATACGATCTATTTGATAAAATTCTGAAGTGTCATTATTCTATAAATCAATAGTTCAAAATTTGGGAATTGCTTGTAGAGTCCATTGTATCTTTCAGGAAATGATTCCAGTTTTCCACTGGTTGAGTTCATTGTATCAGGTTGTGATAGCCATCTGAACAGAAAACTGACTTGCCAGCACTTGACAATAACTATATTAATTCTGTGCCACAGAAAGAAATATGCTTCATTTCTTAACATTTTCCATTTTTCAGAGCATGAAGTCCACCTTCATTACTTGACTATGCAAACGCTTGTTTAACGCACAATGAGTATTATTCAGGTGATAAGTTTGTGGCAGACTGGTTAGTAAGGTTTGATCACATGGGATCCAGGGGGAACTACCTAACTGGATACAAAATTACCTTGAATGTAGGACACAGAGGGTGGTGGTGGAGAGTTGTTTTTCGGACTGGAGTTCTGTGACCAGTGGTGTGCCACAAGGATCAATGCTGGGTCCACTGCTTTTCATCATTTATATAGCGGCACGGTGGCACAGTGGCTAGCACTGCTACCTCACAGCACCAGAGACCCGGGTTCAATTCCCGCCTCAGGCGACTGACTGTGTGGAGTTTGCACATTCTCCCGTGTCTGTGTGGGTTTTCTCCGGGTGCTCCGGTTTCCTCTCATGGTCCAAAGATGTGCAGGTTAGGTGAATTGGCCATGCTAAATTGCCGGTCGTGTTAGGTGAAGGGGTAATTGTAGAGCAATCGGTCTGGGTGGGTTGCTCTTCGGAGGCTCGGTGTGGACTTGTTGGGCCGAAGAGCCTGTTTCCACACTGTAAGTAATCTAATCTAAATGATTTGGATATGAATATAGAAATTATGGTTAGTTAGTTTGCAGATGACACCAAAATGGTGGTGCAATGGACAGTGAAGAAGATTATGTCAGTGAACAAGATCTTGATTAGATGGGCAAAGAGTCGAGGAGTAGCAGATGAAGTTACATTTAGAACAATGTGAGGTGTTGCATTTTGGTAAGACAAACCAGGGCAGGACTTATACAGTTATTGGTAAGGCCCTGGAGAGTGTTGCCAAACAAAAAGACCTTGGGATGCAGGTGGATAGTTCCTTGAAGTGGAGTTGCAGTTAGACAGGATAGTGAAGAAGGTATTTGGCATGCTTGCCTTCATTGGTCAGAGCTTTTAGTATAGGAGTTGGGATATCATGTTGTGGCTGTATAGGACATTGATGTGGACACTTTTAGAATGCTGCATACAATTTTGGTTGCCCTTCTATATGAAGGATGTTCTTAAGCTGGCAAATGGGACTCGGTCAGATTAGGATGCCTGATCGTTGCAGACAAAGGGTCTGTTTCCAAGCTGTATAGCTCTATAACTCTATGAATGAACTTTATCAGATGAAAGATGAATCATTTACAATGCCAATTTGTTGTTAACCAAACAAAACAAAATGCAAGATTAACTCCCAGTTTATGAAAACCTAGCATGTTCCTTACTTGTGAAACTAGTTGCATGAAGATTTTGAAAGTCTTACAAATAAATTATTGGCTATTTCTTTTGTTAAAAAATATAGTTTGAACAATTTTGAAACCAAATGATATTTCGTTGAGTTGTTTAAAACTTTGCTACAAAATACTGGCAGGTGCAACGTAGTTCAAATGCCAATTTTTCCATTTTTATACAGTGAAATATCATCCTACAAAACAACTTTGCAAAATGTCACAACGCATTGAATAAAGAGATGCTTTAGTGAGTTGCCTTTACTGATGTTGTAGGCAGAAGTGGGTACTGCAGATGCTGGAGATTAGAGTCAAGATTAGAGTGGTTTTGGAAAAGCACAGCAGGTCAGGCAGCATCCAAGGAGCAGGAAAATCAACATTTCGGACAAAAATTCTTCATTAGCCCTTCAATTTACTGATGTTGTTCCCATTAGAAGTCAACAGTAAAGATATAAAATAAATAAAATATATATAACAGTGATAACTATAATTATAAACAAATAATTA
The DNA here is from genome assembly GCF_004010195.1 of Chiloscyllium plagiosum. NCBI lineage: Eukaryota > Metazoa > Chordata > Chondrichthyes > Orectolobiformes > Hemiscylliidae > Chiloscyllium > Chiloscyllium plagiosum. The sequence continues at coordinate 34,834,511 of NC_057724.1, read as the reverse complement.
CTCGACCTCTGACAAAAGATCATCAGATTGAAACAAAAATTCTTGCTTCTTTGGACAGGTATGTAACCATTAGTTGTTTTTTTCATATAATGTATTCATAGGAGGTGGTCTTTGCTATTCAGGTCAGTATTTATTGCCCTAAAGGTGGTAGCTGAGCAGCTTTCTGTTGCAGTCCTAAGGCATACAGGCCATTATTACGTTCACTTGGCTTTTTGGTTTAGAAACACATAAAACAAGACAATATAATGTGATTTAGCACTGATCGCAACCCACATCAGAATGCTGGAGTTAGCTGATTAAGGGAGCTAAGGGAACAAGGTGCTCTGTTGCTATTACCTTTTAACTTTTTCCGCTAACAGGAATTGATTCTCTCTTTCCTATAGGCATAAAAACTAATTATTTATGAGCATCTGATAAATTAGTAACTTTTATTCTGTTCCTGTGGTTCAACATATTCTAGCAACTGGTGGTAAAATTAACACATTTTACAAAGATGAAACTAAATATGTAAATAAATAACATAATTAAGTGGTTAGCATACATTCCTGACTTGAGCCTTGTAGATAGCAGACAGGCATCGGTGAGAGAGGTGCTAAGTTACTTGTTGCAGGAAATCTAGCCTCCAAACTGTTCTTGTTAGCCATTGTATTTATAGGGCCAGGAGAAAGTGAGGACTGCAGATGCTGGAGATTGGACTAAAGAGTGTGTTGCTAGAAAAGCACAGTAGGTCAGGCAGCATCTGAGGAGAAGGAGAATCAGTGTTTCGGGCATTTTTATTTATATTTCTATTTATAGGGGCAATCTAGTTCAGTTTCTGGTCAATTATAACTCCTATGATGTTGATAGTGGGGGATTCAGTGATAGTAAAGCAATTGACCCTCAACATCTGATGGTTAGATTCTCTTTTTTTGAAGATAGTCATTGCCTGGCATTTGCATGGAATGAATAGTACTTGCCAGTTATCATCCCAAGCCTGAATGTTGTCTAGGTTTTATAACATTTGGAAATGGATTGTTTCAGTATCTGACATTTTGCAATTCCTGCAATTAGTGAACATCCTCACTTCTAATCTTATTATATTTATAAGGGCATCGATGAAACAGCTGCAAATAGTTGTGTCTAGGACAGCAAGATAAGGAAAATCCTGCAATTATGCCATAGGCTGAAATGATTGACTTCCGACAACACAATCATTTTCCTTAGTGCTGGATATGATCCCAAACAGCAGGCACTTTTGAGCAAGATTTACCTTAACTCTAGTTTTGCTAGGGTTGCTGCACATGTTCAAATGATGCCTTGATGTCAAGGACATTCATCCTAATCTTTTTCTCTTGGATTCAGCTCTTTTTCAATGTCTGAATTAAGACTGTAATGAAGACAGGTACTGTGTGGCCCTGGCAGAACCTAAACCATGTGTCAGTGAGCAGGTTATTCCTTTGTAAATGTCCCTTAGTTGACAGTGCTTTGACTCCTTCCATTACTTCATTGATGATTGACGGCTGGGTTGGATTTGTCTTCATTGAAGCTGGCAATATTGGTGGGGCCTCCACCTCCTGTTCTTTATCTAATAGTCCACCACCATTCATGATTGAATGTAGCAGGTAGGCAGAGCTTAGATCTGATCTGCTATTAAATCTCTTGACCCTAGCATGTGCTTAGTATGCTATTTGGCACACAAGTAGTCCTATTTTGTGGATTGCCTGGTGTTGCTCCTGGCATGCTCTCCTGCACACTCTTTATTTAACCAGGGTTAATAGTAATGGCAGTGTGAGGATAGGTTGGGTCATAAGGTTTCAGATTGTTTTAAAGCACATTTGTTGCTGCTAATGACCTACAGCACTTCCAGTTTTGAGTTCCTGGATTCAAACTATGTCTATCCCATTTAGCTTTGTGATAGTGCTACATAACACACTGCAGGCTTTCCTCAATATAAAGACTTTGTTTCCACAAGGATTATGTAGTGGTCGCTGTTACTGATACTGTCATGGCAGGCGGATTGATGAGAATGAAACCAAGTATGTTCTGTCCTCTTGTTCATTCCCTTACCACCTGCCACAGCTATGTCCTTTAAGACTCAACCAGCTTGATGAATAGTTTTGCTCTTGAGTTACTCTTGGTGATAGATATTGAAGTCTCCATCCAGAGTATATTCTGTGCCCTTATCCTTAGTGTTCTTCCAACTGGTATCCAATATGGAGGAGTACTGAGGCATTCATCCAGAAGACCTTTTCTTAAAATACAATACTGTATTGAAGACATCATTTCAGAAAAATGACTTCTGATTTTACTGCTAGCAAAATATTGAACGGATTATAAAAAGAATAAGGTAAAATTCTAGTGACTGAAATGACAATTTCAATGTTGTTTGAATAATTGTATAGCTTTATTTAATCCAAAACAGCCATCTGCCTGCAAGAGACCTGCGAATACTAGAGGAAATTGTGATCGCTCTAGGTGGGGGATATAACTTAGACAGATAAAGAAGAACTCAAGCAGCCATAACAACTAAATCTACTTGCCATTACCACATTTGGTTACTTGTCAGTTGGTGGGAGAGAACTACCATATTAATAACACAAAAGAATGTTAGCTGGTTTAATAAACTATTTGTCCAGGCCACAGATAGATGCAGAAAAGATGCCAAAGTGACAAGTACCCTGTGTGGGCTTTTTTCACTTTCTCCCCACCAATCCCTACCTGTGGCCAAACCATGCCCCACAGATTAAAATTTTAACAAACTCAGTCCAGCAGCTACTTTGTCTAGAAGTACAAAGACATTCTGTCTACACCTCTAAATTGCCTCAATACCAAAACCAGAAGAACCAAAGAGCCCAATTACTTTCCACCCAAATCATCACCTTATAAGCAGTGCTTCTCTAACTACTAACTGACTTTAAAATTATTCCTTAATATATCTTCCCTCAGCAGTACAATTGTGTGCGTGTGTGTTGTTATGAAAACAATATTGTTTGACTTGGTTAAAGACAATAAAACAGTTACAGCACCTGAAAAGTTAAGCACCCACTGCTCAGCAACCATAATGTTTTTAAAAACCTACTGAGAAATGAGGAATATGTCTTACCCCCTCCTTATCTGATTGTAAATGTATGACTGAATAAGAATTCATGGAACCAATATTATACATAAGTAGATGCTGAAGAGAAATACAGCCATCACATTCAGATTGGAAGTAAAGACAATCAGTACGAGAAATTGGTTAATGTGAGGTACTTTCCACAGTATGACTGAGGCTATCACACTTGAAATGTTTGAAGATACGTTTTTGGAATTTGACTGCCCCGTGCAAAAATATCCTTCCTGATTTCATTTTTAAATAATTGATCTCAAAACGATAAGTCTAAAGCAATAGGACTTGTGTTTGCAGTTGGGTGGTGAAAAAGTTCATTATTTTTATTTTGCACATATCTAATTTTGTTTGAAGTTTATGGTTGGCTTAACTAAAATATACAGTTTAAATTCCATAGTTTCTAGCCTTAAGCATTTTTTTCAGACAAGAACAATTGGGCTTAATTAGGAACTAGCTCAAACTGGTTCTTCAATATTTGAGTTCACTCAGCTTTTTGTCTTAGAAACACATAAAACAAGCCAACATGGTGTGACTTAGCACTGATCACATCCTACAAGACAGTGCTGATGTTAGCTGATTAAGGAACTAAGGGAACAAGGTGCTCTTTTGTTATTACCTTTTAACTTTTTCAGTTAACAGGAATTGATTCTCTCTGCCCTACAGGAAGGAAATCTAATTATTCAGTGAGCATCTGGTAAGTGATTAACTTTTATTCTGTTTCTGTGGTTCAACATAGTCTAGCAACTGGTGGAAGTTAACATGTTATTCAAAGGTATAACTAAATATAAAATTGAATAAAATAATTAATTGGTTAGAACACATTAAGGGTGACTGGATAGATGATGTGTCACAGCTGCAGCATGTGGGAATTCCTGGGTGCCATTTTGGTCCACAAAGGCAAGAGTGTGAAGTTTGAGCAGCCTCAGCGCAGAGTTTATGAGCTGGTGACTGAACTACAGACACTACAACATCAGGAAGGAGGATCTTTACCTGGACTCTTTGTACCAGAATGCAATCAGATCTATTAGAAATGCCCATCTGATTTGAACAAAGAACAGTACATCACAGGAACAGGTCCTATAGTGCACCAAGCCTCCACTGACACATGATGTTTTTCTAAACTAAAAACCTTTTGCCTTTATGCTGTCTGTATCCCTCTATTCCCTGTGTACTCAATTATCTGTCAAGATTTCTCCTAAATATTGCTATTGAATCTGCTGCCACCATCTTCTCTGGCAGCATATTTCAGGCACTTATCACCCTCTGTGTAAAAATCTTCCCCTCACATCTACTTTAATCTTACTCCCTTTTACTTTAAAAATATGTCCCCTAGTAATTGACATTTCTACCCCAGAGTAAAGACTTCAACTATCCATTCTATTCATGCCATTCATAATTTTGTAAACTTTAATCAGGTCGCTCTCATCCTTTGATGTTCAAGTGAAAACAAACCAAGTTTATCCAATCCCTCCTTATAGCTAATAAACTCCAAACCAGGAAACATTCTGGTAAATGTTTCTGTATCCTTTCCAAAGCTTCCATATCCTTCTGGGAGTGTGGCGACCAGAACTATACACAGTATTTCAAATGTGGCCGAACTAAAGTTCTATGCAACTGCAACATGAATTGCTGATTTTTAAACTCTATGCTTTGACTAATGAAGTCAAGCATGACAACTGCCTTTTTGACCATCTTGTCCACTTGTGTTGCTACTTTCAGGGAACTATGGACCTGTACACCTAGATCTTTTTGTGTGTTGATGCTGCTAAAGGTTCTGCCATTTACTGTATATTTCTTTTCCGCATTACATCTTCCCAAATGTATCACCTCACATTTGACCTTATTGAATTCCATTTCCCATTTCTCTGCCAAGTCTCCAGCCTTTCTACATCCTGCTGCATCCTCCGGCAATCCTCCTCACTCTATGCAGCTCCCCAATCTTTGTGTCACCTGTAAACTTGTTAATCAGGCCATCTCCATTCTCTTCCAAATCATATATATATACAGACCCCAGCACTGATTCCTGTGGAACCCCACTGGTCACAGATCTCCAATCGGGAAAATACCCTTCCATGTCTTCTATGGTCAAGTCAGTTCTGCAGACCTCTTACCAAATCACCGGGGATCCTGTGTGACTTCACCTTTTGTATCAGCCTGCCAATGAGGGAGCTTATCAAAGTACATACAGACAATGTCTAACAACCTGCCCTCATCAATCCCCTTTAAGTCCATATTCTTATCTTTACTGTTAATAAGTCCATATTTTTCCAAATGTGTGTAAATCCTATCCCTAAAGTCTTCTCCAATAATTTCCTTATTAATTACTGGCCTGTAATTTCCTGGATTATCACAGTTGCCCTTCAAAAGCAAAAGAATGTTGGCTATTCTCCAGCCTCCAGGACCTTTCCTGTGTCTAAACAGGATACAAAAAATTCATTCAAGGTCCCAGCAATTCCTTTACTTGTCTCCCTTAGCATTTGAGATAGATCCCATCAGGTCCTGAGACTTTTCTCCTTTATGCTTTTCAAAACACCATCACCTTCTCTCTTTTTATATGAACATGCCTAGTATTTCAACATACTCCTCTATAGACTCACCATCCACCATATTCTTCCCTTTCTGAATACTGGTGTAAAGTATTCCTTAAGGACCTCACCCACTTCCTCTGGCTCCATACTTAATTTCTCTCCTTTGTTCTTGAGTAGTCCTACCCTTTCCTTAGCTACCCTCTTGCCCCTTATACATATAAAGTACTTTGGGATTTTCCTTAATCCTGTTTGCTAAAGGCAATTTCATGACCCATTTTAGTTTTCCTAATTACTGCCTTCTTGCTACTCTTGCAGTCTTTGAGGGCTCTCTCAGTCTTATGTTTCCTAAATCTTATGTATACCTCCTTTTTCTTTTTGTCTAAGCTTTCAATTTCTCTGTCATTCGAGATTCTCTAATCTTGCCATCGTTATTCTTCATTTTCACAAGAATATGCTGGTCCTGAACTCCAACAAACTAACCTTTAAAAACTTCCCACATGCTAGATGTGGATTTACACTAAAATAGCTGCCCCTAATTTATATTTTCCAATTTGTGCCTAATATTATGGTAGTTAGCCTTTCCCCAGTTTAATACTTTCATCTGAAGACTACTCTTATCCTTATCTATAAGTAACTTAAAACTTACAGAATTTTGATCACTGTTCCTGAAATGCTCCCTCTCAGAAAATTTGATCATATCATGAGCTTTATTGTTTCCAAAAGCTCACATCTCTACCCATTAAATATTTGGCGTTCTCTTATATAACTCTTAACAAATTCTAACTAGTTTCCTATCCACCAGATTAACAACTACTGCAAGCAGATTAGTCCACAGCACTTTTCCATCACAAATTCATTTGTTTTCTTTGATCTATTGGCAATTGTTCACTTTAAACAATTAAAGTTTATAGAGTGACCCATTTTATGTTTTATCCTAAATTTGCATTCATTACGTTCAAAGTACATTCTGTACAAAACATTTCTATTTTAAAATGAAACTTTTAAGGTAATAGACAATAGACAATAGACAATAGGTGCAGGAGTAGGCCATTCTGCCCTTCGAGCCTGCCCACCACTCTCTGGGTGAAGAAGTTTCTCCTGAGCTCTGTCCTAAATGGTCTACCCCGTATTTTTAAGCTGTGTCCTCTGGTTCAGCACTCACCCATCAGCGGAAATATGTTTCCTACTGCCAGAGTGTCCAGTCCTTTCATAATCTTATACGTCTCGATCAGATCCTCTCTCAATCTTCTAAACTCAAGGGTATACAAGCCCAGTCGCTTCAGTCGTTCAGTGTAAGGTCATCCTGCCATTCCAGGAATTGACCTCGTGAACCTACGCTGCACTCCCTCAATAGCCAGAATGTCTTTCCTCAAATTTGGAGACCAGAACTGCACACAGTAT
>NC_057724.1:34822780-34827076 GCF_004010195.1 Chiloscyllium plagiosum | reverse complement strand
ACACTTTGGACGGAGTAATCAGAATGCAAAGTACTGGGCTAATGGTAAGATTCTTGGGAGTGCAGATGAGCAGAGAGATCTCGGTGTCCATGTACACAGATCCCTGAAAGTTGCCACCCAGATTGACAGGGTTGTTAAGAAGGCATACAGTGTTTTGGCCTTTATTAATAGAGGGATTGAGTTCCAGAACCAGGAGGTTATGCTGCAGCTGTACAAAGCTCTGGTACGGCCGCACTTGGAGTATTGTGTACAGTTCTGGTCACCGCATTATAAGAAGGATGTGGAAGCTTTGGAAAGGGTGCAGAGGAGATTAGATTAGATTAGATTACTTACAGTGTGGAAACAGGCCCTTTGGCCCAACAAGTCCTCACCCACCTATACCCCTACATTTACCCAATGGCCAATTCACCTGACCTGTACATCTTTGGACTGTGGGAGGAAACCGGAGCACCCGGAGGAAACCCACGCAGACACGGGGAGAACGTGCAAACTCCACACAGTTAGTCGCCTGAGGCGGGAATTGAACCCGGGTCTCCGGCGCTGGGAAGCAGCAGTGCTAACCACTGTGCCACCGTGCCGCCCACAATGTTTGGTATGATTCAGTTTTATACAATGCATTAAGGGTTTCTACCTATTAACTCCATCTAATAGCACTAACTGGAGTATGGCTCAACGTGCAAAAGAAGGGACTAGAGAATGGGGTTACCTGCCCTCCATTTGGGGTGTCCAACAAAACTGAACACAATTCTTATACAGAAAAGTACCCTGTTCCATTCACAAAGATGTTAGATTTCTAACACAAGCTCTTTACTCATAATGTTGTTGATAAATCAACTGACAACATTGTTCCACTTAACTGACGAAACCAAAAAAATGGAATGTTTATCTGTTAAGAGTCCAAAGCAAAGCTATCCACGATCCTTGCAGAAAGTTACAAAGACACAACATTCTAGGTTTAAAATTTAAGTTTCAAATTTTGATAGTGTAAACATTGGATTATAAATCCAGAAGGGAGAAGAAAAAAGAGAGAAAGCGGATGGCAAAACTACAGGTGGCAGTTCTGTTCCTTTGGCCTCTCTAAAATTATAACTTGGGAAATATCTTGGGGTCAGTGGAGGTGACACCAATAGCTATAAAGATGATTAGTTCAGTCAGAAAATGTGGGCAGACCACGCACAGCACTGTTTGCTTCATGTCAGCTTCATGTCAGCTTTATCATTTGAAATTGGGTTTCAGACACTTACTGGCTCTAGGAGTTTCCTTTAAAGATAGTGGCACCTGGACTGTCAGTGGTAAGAAAGCAGACAATCTACTGACCTGACTTTAAGGTTGCTACCATTTTGTTAAGGCTAATTTTAGCATTTTGAAATTGGTCCCAAGATCTGAAACAGCTATTTGATAATATAATTATACACGGAAGCACATAAAGCAGTGAATGATATAATATTAAAGTAATCAGAAACTGCTGAAAATATGTGAAAGAACTTCAGACTCATCAAGATCTGCAGCACAGAAAAAGTTGCTTGAGCCCATTGCATCCATGCCAGTCAAAAACAACCACTTATTTGAATCCCATTTTTCACACTTGGTCCATGACCTTGCATGCCTTGGCCCACATTCAGTCATAGAGTCACAGAGATGGACAGCATGGAAACAGACCCTGCGGTCCAATCCATCCATGCCGACCAGATATTCCAACCCATTCTAGTCCAACCTGCCAGCACCCAGCCCATATCCCTCAAAACCCTTGCTCTTCATATACCCATCCAAATGCCTCTTAAATGTTGCAATTGTACCAGCCTTCACCAAATCGTCTGGCAGCTCGTTCCATACACGTACCACCCTCTGTGTGAAAAAGTTGCCCCTTTCCCCATTATATCTTTCACTCTCACCCTAAACCTATGCCCTCTAGTTCTGGACTCCCTGACCACAGTGAAAAGACTTTGCCTATTTATCCTATTCATGCCCCTCTTAATTTTGTAAACCTCTACAAGGTCACCCCTCAGCCTCCGACGCTCCAGGGAAAACAGCCCCAGCCTGTTCAGCCTCTCCCTATAGCTCATATCCTCCAACCCTGGCAACATCCTTGTAAATCTTTTCTAAATCCTTTCAAGCTTCACAACATCTTTCCGATAGGACACACTATTTCAAAAGTTGCTGAACCAATGTGCTGTACAGCCATAACATGACCTCCCAATTCCTATACTCAGTACTTTGACCAATAAAGGAAAGCATAGAAAATGCCTTTTTCACTATCATATCTACCTGCGACTCCACTTTCAAGGAGCTCCCTGTATTCCATGAGATCTAACCTTGTTAACCAGTGTCCCATGGGAAACCTTGTCAAACATCTTACTGAAGTCCATATAGATCACGTCCACCGTTCTGCCCTTGTCAATCCTCTTTGTTACTTCTTAAAAAAACTTAATCAAGTTTATGAGACATGATTTTCCAAGCGCAAAGCCATGTTGACTATCTCTGATCAGTCTTTGCCTTTCCAAATACATGTAAATCCTGTCCCTCAGGATTGCCTCCAACAACTTGCCAACCACTGACGTCAAGCTCACTGGTCTACAGTTCCCTGGCTTGTCTTTACCACCTTTCGTAAATACAGGCACCATGCTAGCGAACCTCCAGTCTTCCAGCACCTCATCTGTGACTACTGATGATACAAGTATCTCAACAAGGGGCCCAGCAATCACTTCCCTAGCTTTTCAGAGTTCTAGAGTACACCTGATCAGGTCCTGGGGATTAATCCTCTTTTATGCGTTTCAAGACATCCAGCATATGGACATTTTTCAAGATGTCACCATTTATTTCCCTACATTCTATATCTTACATGTCCTTTTTCACAGTAAATACTGATGCAAATATTCATTTTAGTATCTGCCCATCTCTTGTGACTCCACACAATGCCGCCTTGCTGATCTTTGAGGGGCCCTACTCTCTCCCTAGTTACTCTTTTTAGATTAGATTACTTAGTGTGGAAACAGGCCCTTCAGCCCAACAAGTCCACACCGACCCTCTGAAGAGCAACACACCCAGACCCATTCCCTTACATTTACCCCTTCACTGAACACTATGGGTAATTTAGCATGGCCAATTCACCCTAACCTGCACATTTTTGGACTGTAGGAGGAAACCGGAGCACCCGGAGGAAACCCACGCAGACACGGGGAGAATGTGCAAACTCCACACAGACAGTTGCCTGAGACGGGCTTTGAACCCAGGTCTCTGGTGCTGTGAGGCAGCAGTGCTAACCACTGTGCCACTTTTGTCCTAATGTATTTGTAAAAACCCTTTGGATTCTCCTTAACTCTATTTGCCAAAGCTATCTCATGTCCTCTTTTTGCTCTCTTGATTTCTGTCTTAAGTATACTCCTATTGCCTTTATACTCTAAGGATTCACTCGATCTATCCTATCTATACTTGAAATATGTTTCCTTTTTCTTAATCAAACCCTCAATTTCTTTTGTCATCCAGCATTTCCTATACCTACCAGCCTTTCCTTTCACCCTAACAGGAATACACTGTCTCTGGATTCTCATTTCATTTCTGAAAGCTTCCCATTTTCCAGTTGTCCCTTTTTACCTGCGAACATCTGCCCCCAATCAGGTTTTGAATGTTCTTCCCTAATACCATCAAGATTAACCTTCCTCCAATTTAGAACTTCAACTTTAGATCAGGTCTGTCCTTTTCCATCACTGTTTTAAAACTATTGGAATTATGGTCGCTAGCCCCAAAGTGCTCCTCCACTGACACCTCAGTAACCTGCCCTGCCTTATTTCCCAAGAGTAGGTCAAACTCCTCTCCATCTAAACCCTTAACACTATGGTGTTCCAAATGGAATAACCCAGATACTACTAGTCTCGTGGACCTCCTTTTTAAATTCCTGCCTAACTCTCTATATTCTCCCGTTTCCCTTCCTATGTCGTTGGTTCCAATGTGTACAATGACCTTCTGCTGGGTCCTCTCCTGCTTGAGAACATTCTGTACCCTCTCGGAGACATCCTTGATCCTGTAACCAGGGAGGCAACGCATCACTGAGTTTTTGCTGCTGGCCGTTGAAATGTCTGAATGTGCCTTGGACTAGAGAGTCCCCTAACACAATCTCTTGGAACCTGATGTACCCCTCATTGCATTAGAGCCAGTCTCAATACAGAAACTTTGCTATTCGTACTACATTCCCCTGAGAATCCATCACCCCCTACATTTTCCAAATCAGCACACTTGGTTGAAATGGGGATAGCTGCAGAAGAGCCCTGCATCACCTGCCTACCTCTCTTACCTTTCCTG
>NC_057724.1:34800578-34821906 GCF_004010195.1 Chiloscyllium plagiosum | reverse complement strand
AGAGATTCCAATGATCCAAAAATGTGAATCCTTCTCCCATACACCAGCTCCTCAGCCATGCATTCATCTGCTCTATCCTTCTATTCCTGCCCTCACTAGCTCATAGCACTGGGAGTAATCCAGATATTACCACCCTTGAGGACCTCCTTTTTAAATTTCTGCCTAACTCTCTGTAATCTCCCTTCAGAATCTCAACCTTTTTCCTTCCAATGTCGTTTGTTCCAATGTGGACAATGACCTCCTGCTGGCCCCTCTCCCCCGTGAGAACATTCTGCACCCTCTCTGAGATCCTTGATCCTGGCACCAGGGAAACAACACACCATTCTACTTTTTCTCTGCTGGCCACAGAAACGTCGGTCTGTACCTCGGATTACAGAATCCCCTAACGCAATTGATCTCTTGGAAGCTGATGTACCCCTCGTTGCATTAGAGCCAGTCTCAATACCAGAAACTTGGCTGTTCGTGCAACATTCCCCTGAGAATCCATCACCGCCTACATTTTCCAAAACCCATTCCTGTTTGAAATGGGTATATCCACAAAAGACTCCTGCACTAGCTGCCTACTTCTCTTATCCTTCCTGGAGTTAACCCATCTATGTGACTGTATCTGAGACTTCCCCCCTTCATTTAACTGCCATCCATCACATACTGTAGCTGTTGCAAATTCCTCATCGTTTCTATCTGTCTCTCTAACCGATCCACTCAATCTGATAAGATTTGCATCCAACAGCATTTATGGCAGCTACAATCCGCAGTAACCCTTAAACTCTCTTTAAACTCCCACATCTGACAAGAAGTACATATCACTGCAAAGGCCATTTTTGCTCCTTCACAATCTACAGACCCAGAAAATAACACCGTCTTATTCCTCTACAAACACTGCCCCGGGTTAAATTTTAAAATATGGCTTATATTTTAAGTTTAATCAAGAGACTTATCTCCAAAAACATATAATCAAGAAAGAATCCACTAAACTCACTACTGCAGCCTTTCTCTTGGACATACTTAAAACAACAATTAACTTATCTGATTCTGTGCTGTGAACTTCGCCCAACAGTTCCTCCAAGATTAGTTGTGAATTTCACTGTTTTTTAATTTTCCCAGATGCATTCTGATGTCCAGCGATACACGAATTCAAATAGCAAAGGCAGTAACTGTGCAAGTTCTCTCTCTCTTTCTCCCTCTCTGTCCTGCACTGACCTCACCATGTGCTTCCTTTGTCTGCTCTTTTCCCTTTTAAACTGCTGTTGTTTTGACTTTTTTTTCCCAAAGTTCCAAAACAATGCAACAGCATATAAAACAGTAATTGCTGCTCCTGGAATTCAAGGAAATCACCTCCAACACCTAAAATACCTCAAAGAAAGGAGCAGCTCTTTCAGCCAGAAATTTTTCCCATCCTCCATCTTGGATTATGTGTGCATCTATATACTTGTTAAATGTTACAATTGTTTCTGCCTCTATCATCCTTACAGGCAGAGTTCTCGATTCCCATCAATCTCTGGGTTAACAGGTGTTTCCTCAATTCTCCTCAAATCCTTCTGCTCCTTACATTAAATCTATTCTATGTAATCTGTCTTCACGTCTAAAACTCTTCAGCCCAGGCATTATCCCAGTAAATCTCCTCCACATCATCTCCAGTGCAATCACATTCATACTACAATGTGGATTCCAGAATCACAATAGTTCTAGCTGTGGCCTAATCAACAGTTTCAGCATAACTTAGATTTTATGCCTCAAATAATAAATGCAAGTATCCCAAATATCTTCTTAACTAGATTATCCATCTGCATCAGGGACAGGTGTACATGTACCTCAGGAACTCTCTGATCTGCAGTGCTTCCCAGGATCTTATCGTTCATCTGAAGAAAGAGATTTAATTTTCTATTTTGACATGACAGTAGTCATCATAACTTCTCAGATCCAACAATTTCTGTTAATAGTTTGCGCGTACATAATTGAGAGAAAAATCAGTAAAGAGTGGAGGCTGGATCATTAAAAATTTCAAAGCTGAGTTAAACGTAATATTAATCCACAAGAGAGGCCAGAGTTATAAAAGCAAGCTGGAAAGTGGAGTTCAAGCCATTATTAGATTATTACGACCTCATTGAGTGACAGTGCAAGCTAAATAGTCCAAAATGGCCTCCTCATGCTGATGTTCCTTCACAGAAGTTCTTTTCCAAAGTTAAAAAAAAACAAAAATTACATCCAAGCCTTTGTGAAATCACTTACAGGAGTGAAACATGTATTATTACATCTATCAGGTAACCAACAAATCAAAGATCTACAATCTGCACTATTCAGGCTTGGACATGGAGAGACAATTTAACAAATAGCTAGGGGCTAAGGCTCAACAAAAATCCCTATACATTAAGGGAATTCCAGCATCTTAGTGGTAAAAGACAATATTTGAAGCACCTGGAAGCACTAGTACCTCAACTGTGAAAATATCCTTTTTGATCCCTAATTGGTCCCTACCCTTATTTCATCATCTCTCTATAGAAGATTTTTTGTTTTCCTTTTCATATTTTCTTCTCATCTCTTTCATGACTAAACTCTAAACATTTCTTTTTCATGCTCATTCCATTATACTCTTAACCTGACATCCATTATGATTAGATTACTTAGTGTGGAAACAGGCCCTTCAGCCCAACAAGTCCACACCGACCCGCCGAAGCGCACCCACCCAGACCCATTCCCCTACATATACCCCTGCACCTAACACCACGGGCAATTTAACATGGCCAATTCACCTAACCTGCACATTTTGGGACTGTGGGAGGAAACCGGAGCACCCGGAGGAAACCCACACAGACACAGGGAGAATGTGCAAACTCCACACAGTCAGTCGCCTGAGGCGGGAATTGAACCAAGGTCTCTGGCGCTGTGAGGCAGCAGTGCTAACCACTGTGCCACCGTGCCGCCCAATATGTACCTTCCCTGCTTCATCTTATTTTCTCTCTCCCTCGCGTAATCCGTAGCTCTGGTGTTCTTTATCCTACCTTTCACTCTTATCAAGATGTATCCTGCCTTAGACAAATCATCTCTTATGTTCTGTTATAGGTTTGCCTCCCAAACTTTGATTCCAATTTACCCAGGCCAGATCCATTCTCACTCAATTGAAATTAGCCATCTTCCAATTATTCAACATGGGTAAATGCATATAGAAAATGAATTACTTTTTGAATTGAATTTGTTCTTACGAGAGGTTCAAAGAAATTGACAGTTGAGATGGTATGTCTGTAGATTTGCTTATCACAGCAACCAGATTTTTATTAAATGACTCAATTACAGAATTATAGATATTATTCCTTGCATCGATCACTTTTTAATTTAAAAAAAACCTCTTAAATTCAATTTTTCATACAGACAAAACATAGCAAACAACTTTCTGCTCTGTAAATTTGCATTCTCTTTATTTGCAATATTTAATTTAATGCTGGCAGATTTGTAATTTATTCAAATAAATCCTCAAAGCATCACTGATTCAAAAGCAGCTGGCACAAAATAAATCAAAATAAATATTCAAAAATATATTTAGGCTTAATTTATTCAGAAAATTAATTAGAAAATAATGATTACCTGAGGTGTTTATCAGCCAAAACTTAATCAAGCAGCTTTTACAGTGAAGAGTTTGAGACTGCAGCTTGCTTAAATGACAACTGAAATATAGGGTAAGCGTTCAACTACTTTACATAGCATATCGCATGTACCTAAACATCCCAAGGCATTTTATAGGAAAGAGTAGTCAACACTTGTTGGGATGTTAAGCTGGGGCAAGTGAAGGTATGGTCAAAGAAATATATTTGAGAAGACTTCTTAAAATTCAGAAAGAAGTAGCAGAAAGAAGGGTTCCAGATGGCTGAAGGCTCTGTCAGCAGTAGCAAACAGGAGTGGGGGTGGGTGAGGAGGAAGTATGTGCAATATAGAGCTATAGAAAATCGCAAAGACACTAGAGTGATTTGAAGACAGGGTTAAGGACTTTTGAAGTTGATTGTGGGAACAACCAGTGATAGTGAGTACATGTTTGAAAGGAATACAGAGATTTATCTGAAAGAAAATATAATCTGTAGAAATCTGGATGAGCCTGGCTTTGTGTAGAGTGAAGCAGTAATTATTCTCTTTAGCCTCATTGTTAACTTAGATCGCGTGAGACATTTGGGCTGCTTCCTGCAAGGCAAACGAGAGTCTCACATATTCAAACATCTGATTGCAATATTATTTAAAACCCATCTGGAGGCAACAAGGGTGAAGCACAAACTGTAGTGGGGAAACCTGATCAGATAGATCCACAGTCAGAAGAAGTTCAGTATAGGAATTTCAAATCTTTTAATGCATTCTTTGAATACTTTTCCAGGCTTCTTAGAGTTATTCTTCCCATCAACCACAATTGTCTCCCAATGACATCTGCCTCCCAACACCTCACCATCCCCAAATGTACCTTTGTGCTATGGCCACCTGTTACCCAAATTCCTGCTCACAACCATTAACCCCCTGGTCCTTCCTGTTATTTGCAGAAGAGAGTCCATATTAAAATATGGAATAGAGATTCAGAGTTCAAAATAGTATAGAGAGCTATGAGGGTTAATTGCTCCCCATTTTTTACATTGTACTCTCGTGATAATCCACAATTTGCTCACTTCTCTAAGGCATTTGAAATGAAAGATTAGAAAAGGTCTAGGCAAATGTTATGATCTAGTTCATAACATTGTGTTTGTGCCATCACAGGTATTTCATATGCAGCCACTTAAATTCAGTAATGAAGAAGAAATTATGAATGAGGCTATAACCCAATTGATTGTCAATTTTCTCTCTCTCACACATACACACACAATTTAGACATGTGAAGAAGAAGCATTTTTTTATATGAACTGGAGGGTCCCATTGAATTACACTCCAGAATCAATCATTGACTTAATAGAGAAGGGGAAGAAACAGAGGGAGAATGAAACTCTTTCAGAAGAGACTCTGTTTATATTTATAAAGTATATCTTAGTCTGTGGTTACATAGATTCATTAGTTAAACTGTTGCCTCCAGGTGACTTCAAAAATCTTCAAACATTAGTTTAATTGCAGGTATGAAGAGACTATTGGCTAGAATTCAGAAGTTCTGTTTCCAAGGCAACCTCTGTCATGGTGCAAGTCTGATTTTCACCCTGTGGCTGTAGACAGTTAGCCCTGTCTGAAGCTAAGAAAATCTCTTTGCTGTTGATATGGCTGTGCACATGATAATCTGGTGCTGGATCACGACTTTGTGCCTAATAACTTGGACTTTTCACTTTTATACTGCTCAAGAAAAGTATAGAGCTGATGGTCATGAATCTGATTCAATTCTTTTTCCTATAATATTTGTTTTTAAATCAATATAGAGAAAGCTGAAGTTTTCTTGACTCTCGATGGTTCTCAATGTGCATAAATTTTATTCTTCAGGCAATATCAATAGTTAAGAAACAATTGAACAAACTACAATGATAAAACTACCTGACATTTATGCATAAGCAGTGGGAAAAAGCTCTTGTAGCAATGTGGTAGAGTCCCTAACTCCGAACCAGAAGGCACAACTTCAAGTCCCACTGCTCCTAAAGTCATAAAACATAGAACTGGATTGATTAAAAATATCTAAAGCTTAGTGGTGACTGCCTTGGGTACAGGTCTTAGAGATGTGTTTAATATTTGATTATTAATTCATATGGTTTTCATATTCATAATGTAATTAATAGTTAAGTGTTCAGTATTCAATTTCTAATTCACTTATTATCCAATATGTAGTTCATCAAGAGAGAGGTAGTGGCATTCTAATGATGACACTGAACTCATAATTCAAAACATCTGACTCACATTCTTGGGACAGAGATTTGGATTTTAAACATGTGAAATTTGAATTTGATAAAAATATAAAGTTGAAAGTTAGTCTAATGGTGACTATTATCCATTAGTTATAAAACCCCACCTGGTCCACTACTGCTCTTTATGGAAAAAAATGTATCATTGAGGGATGGGCAATAAATGCTGGCCAGTCAGCGACACCCACATCCCATGAGAGAATAAAAGATTTCTTACCTAGCCTGGTGTGGATGTGGATTCACCGATGATGTGGTTCACTTTTCAGTTCCAGGACAATTAGGATACTGGCCTAGCCAGCATTGTCCACACCTCATTAACAAACAAGTTGCACTAAATATATAATTGACTGGAAATAGTCTATAGTCCTGAATATAATCACCGAGAATTTTTCATTATTAATATATTATTGACCAAGACAAAGTGTCCATTAGCATTTATTATTTAATTGTATGAAATTTGGCCAAATGTATATCCTGCAATTGCATGCCAAACTCTATTCTACTGAACTTTTCTACAAATGCGTCGCATTTTCAGGGCCCATTACATATTTCCAGCTTTTGAGATAATGGATGCACTAGTACAATCCTTAGATTTTGGAGAACTCCCAGAGGATTGGAAAACTGCCAACTTAACACTTTTAATTAAAAGGGGAAGGAGACAAAAACAGGTAACTATTGACAAGTTATTTTAACGTCTGTTATTAAGAACATATTAGACTCTATTTTAAAGGGTTTTAAAGCAGAAAGTTTGGATATACAAAATATAGTCAAACAGAGTCATCTCAGCTTCATGAAGGGAAAGTCATGCCTGACAAATTTAATAAAATTCTTTCAGGATAGATAGAGGGGAAGGAATGGATGTAATATTTAATGTATATATCTGTAATGTTTTCAGGAGGTGTTTGATAAGGCACCACAAATTAGGCTGCTTAATAAGATAAGAGCTCATGGTGTTAGAGCTAGTATATTAGCATGGATAGAGGACTGGATAACTAGTAACTAATAGGAGACAGAGGGTTGTACAAGTGGGGGGAATTCTCTGGATGAAAACCTGTGCTACAGGAATCAGTGCTGGAGCCAGAATTATTCACAATAAATATTAATAACTTGAATGAGGACAGTGAATGTATTATAGCCAGGTTTGTGAATAACATGGAAATAGGTAGGAAGACAAGTGATAAGGATGACACAATGAACATACAGATGGTTATATACAAGTCAAGCAAATAGGCAAAAGCTTGACAGATGGAATATAATGTGGGGAAATGTGAGGTTATGCACTTTGGCAGGAAGAATAGAGAAGCTGAATATGGATAAAAACTACAGCACAGAGGGATTTGGGAGTCACTGTCATGACTCACAAAAAGATAGCATCAAGTTCAGCATGTAATAGTTGAGGCAAAATAGATTATCTATTTTGAAAGGGCCTGGGGTTATGTTCTTCTGTGAAATTTTAAGATAAAAATTCTCAATTATGCTCAATAATTGTAAATTTCACAGTAGATAGTATTTTCATATTTTAGAAAAAGAAAATAAGGGAGAGGATTAAATTGTAAAACAGACATTGGAATTGTGATGCATAATTAACCACATTCATTGATTCAATGCAAACAAGGTGACAATTTTGTATTGCTTACAGATTAATATTTACAAGCAGTCAGCCTTGTCGTCTTCTACAACTGGTTGAATGCGTTAGGAGAGGGTGCAATATTGTGAGGGTCGAGTACTGCTTTAAGGTACCTACACCTCTTAAAAAGGATAGCTGAATGCACTAGGGCTCCTGCAACTGCTAACGTTTATTGGAAATTACAACAATCGATAATAGCTGACAAGAGGCTATGGATGATACCAACGCGTTTTGGATATATCTCTGGAAGCTTATGATTGAAGAGATGAACACAAGAAATGTGCCTTGCATCCTCAATGAGGCTGGAATTGCTCCAGGGACTTGCTCAGAAAGCAGTCACAACAGATGGTCAGGCAGGTCAATGCCAGGAATGCAGCTCTAAGAGAATGTCTTAGTGCAAGAAGCCAGTATAATTATCTCAAAGCAGTAATGAAAATTAATGAATCCATCTTCAGATTCCATGTCCTAATAAAAAAGTACTTTTAGAACAGACACTGCCTAATTCATCATACCACACCACCATCACTTAGTTATGAATAATTAGGTCTCTTACCTTAGTAGGGCTATGTTAGAGCTCCTATGGTATATTGGTAGTGTCCTTATCTCTAAGCCTGGAGGCCAAGTCCAAGTCCCATCTGCTCCAGATGATTGTCATAACATCTCTGTTACTTGATCCAAATACTAATTTAAAGTAAATAACTGATTTTAGTGTCAGCCCTACTGCAGGGATAACCGTTGTGACTAATGGGGGACTGCAAAAACCAGCCCAGCTGTTCACATTATACAATGGTGCTGTGGTAGTGTCCCTCCCTCTGAACCAGGAGATTTGGGTTTAAAACCCAGCTTCTCCAGAGGAGTGTCGGAACATCTCTGAGCGGGCAAATATCTAAATTTATGCTTCACACTTTTGTAAACTGCAGACTTGCACCACAGAGGTTGAATAACAGCCAGTGGATGTATATAATTATGTCATACACAGCATTCAAACAGATTGCAAGATATTGGCTAACACACTTTCCTCTCACTTTCAGTAGAAGTTGATGTAAAACCAAAGACTTCAGCAACAAACCAATAGGAAAGAGGTATGTCTGTATGCCCTTACCCAACATAAAAGATGATGCTGTACATTACTGGAAAAGACCATTTATTCTGCTGTGCTCACAGACGGAGCAAGTTAATTGAATGTGATGATATCTTTTATACATGAAAGTCCTCCTCTCATCCCACTTTCCCCCATCCCATAATATTTTCTGACTCAAAAGCTATTGATAGTGTCAGGATGCTTAATTTCTCCCTAACCTCTTCACTTCTTCAGGAAAACCTCTTAATTTCCTTCCCGTTATCACAATGCAACCATTTCCAACATGTAATAGTTGAGGCAAAATAGATTATCTATTTTTAAAGGGCCTGGGGTTATGTTCTTCTGTGAAATTTTAAGATAAAAATTCTTAAATATGCTCAATAATTGTAAATTTCACAGTAGATACTGCAGAGAACTCAAATAATGACTTTGATGGCCATGCTAAAGAAGAAAGCTGATGGATATGTCCATTGAAATGCTTACTGCAGAGAACAGCCTAACTGAAAGTCTGCATTCAATGCTAATGAAAAATTCCAATGGCAATTTAGCATACCAGTCAGGGATTCAGGGATTTTCTACAGTTGAGAAAAAAATCCATGAGCCCATCATGTCTGTACTCCCAGTCATCAAAATCTATTCATTCTAATCCAGGGGCGGTATGGTGGCTCAGTGGTTAGCACTGCCGCCTCATAGCGCCAGAGACCCGGGTTTGATTCCCACCTTGGGTGACTGTCTGTGTGGAATTTGCACATTCTCCCCGTGTCTGTGTGGGTTTCTTCCAGGTGCTCCGGTTTCCTCCCACAATCCAAAGATGTGCAGGTTAGGTGAATTGGCCATGCTAAATTGCCCATAGTGTTAGGTACATTAGTCAGGGGTAAATGGGTCTGGGTGGGTTACTCTTCGGAGGGTCGGTGTGGGCTTGTTGGGCTGAAGGGCCTGTTTCCAAACTGTAGGTAATCTAATCTAATCTTTCCAACATTGGCTTTCAGCCCTGAATGCGCTGGTGTTTCAAGTGCTCATCTAAATGTTTCTTAAATGTCTTGAGTGTTCCCACCTCTACCACTCTTGAGGTTATAAATTTCAAATAACCACAGTCCTCTGAGTGAAAAAAAATGTTTCCTCAAATCCTCTGCAAACTTCCTAATGTTTACCTTGAATGTTTGCCCCTTGATTGTTGACCTCTAAGGGGAAATATTCCTTCTTTGTATCCTGTCTATGTCCAATCAGCTCAATCAGATCCTCGCCTCAGCCTCTCTACTCTAAGAAAAATACCCCAGCCTATAGACACTTTCCTCATAGCTGAATCATACCCGCCCAAGCAATATTCTGGTGAATCTTCTTTGCAACCTCTTGAGTACAATCACATCCTTCCAGTAGTGTAGCCAGCAGATCTGCAGGCAGTATTCCACGTGAGGTCGAACTAACATCATATACAGCTCCAACATAACCTTCTTGATCTTGTTTTCAAAGCCTTGATTAATAAAAGAAAGTACCTTTATGCCCCTTAACTACCATATCTGTTTGTCCTACTTATTTCAAGGATCTGTGGACTGCACACCAAGGTCTCTCTGACCTTCTGTACTTCCTAGAGTTCTGCCAGTCAAAGTGTACTCTCTTGTTTTAATAATCCTCCCAAAAATGCTTCACCTCCTTTTTTTCAGGATTAATTTCCATTTGCCACTGTTCATACAATCTGACCAGCAATCTGGCCTTTATATCTTGCAGTCTAAGGCTTTCCTCTTTGCAGTTTACCATATCAATTTTTGTGACATCTGCAAATCTTACTGATCATACTTCCTACATTCATGTCAAGATCATTAATGTACATTAGAAACAGCAAAGGACCCAGCATCAAAACCTGTTGAATGCCACTGGATGCAGGCTTATAGTCACAAAAACACTCTTCAACCATCATCCTTTGAGTGTAGCCACTAAGCTAATTTTGGGTCCAATTTGCCAAACTGCCTAGATTCCATGGGCTCTTAGCTCCTTGACCAGTCTGCCGTGCAAGACCTTGTCAAAAGTCTTACTGAAGTCCATGTAGATCACATAAACTGCTATCCACATCTACACACCTACTCACTTCCTCAAAAAATTCAAATTTGTTCGACATGATCTCTCTCTTACAAAGAATGTTCACTATCCTTCATTAAGCTTTGCCTCATAATAGCTGTTCCCTCACGATCACTTAGTTTTGCAACATACAGTACACCATCACAAATCATGGGATCCGGAGACCTGAATATAGCCCGCATCTTCTACAGCAATCCAAGCAGTCAACGTATTGGTATAGATGCTAAACAAAACTCCATAAGATTTCTTGTGGAAGTTTGTCTCTTGGATGCTTTTTAGCAATACTTTTACTGTACAAATATTTGGTTTATGGAACAGAGCCAGGCATCACTTTGTCAGTAGGTAATTCATCATCGAGTAATCACCCTTTAATGTGCTGTGGTGCTTGAAAGGTAGGTGACTCAGAGGACTAACACAGAATGAACACGTTGTTATTGGGGTTCCTGAAGACTGAGTATTGACTGCATGATGCACTTCCTGTGCTTACATGCCAATTTTACCTTGCATGCATGGAATTGAGCACATGGCAGCGTAGAAAGCAATAAGGGCATAATTTGTTTAGCTAAAGTTTAGTGACAATCAATATTTAAGACATCTGCTCTCCATTAAAGAGATGAGCATTGAAATATGTAACTGCTGAAGCTATAACTCCAGTCTCAAAACAAGATAAATTCCACAGTGCCTTCAGGTCTAAACATCTACACGTCTGATTCCTTCCAAGCTGTTACAGAGATGAAGGCAATATTTCTCAGTTTGCAGTGAAAATTGGATGTAGCAAGCAGGACATGCAAAACAATGTATATACAGTCAACTCATCCTGCATTACAGGAGGTCTGTAATTCTTGCAAATCCTTGTGTTTGCTATGTCTGATTCTCCGTGACAACAGTAAAAGACAGGGTGCCTTACTTTGTATTGGGAGCCTAATTGACCTCCCCACAGCAGCAATCCAATGCAACCTGAGAGATATAGCTTATATCCACCCAACAGCTTGAAAGGAAACCGACTTGTAGATGTTCAGAGCTGCAGTCATCTTGACAACAGTGGGCAATGTGGTCCTTATTCCTCTTCAGGATTAGCTTCAGCAATTACAGATTTCAATGCTGATTTTTTTAATGAAGTACAGCAGCATTAAGCATTGATTCTCACTGTACTTAAGTGAGAAATAAATAACACCTTATTGCTTTCCACATTTATGGCAGTCTGTTGACAGTCCTTCTTCCATTCTCACCCTCTCCATCTCATTCTTTTAGCAGCTTGTCCTCTACTGCATGGTTTCTGCTCATTCTTCCCCTCACGATCAATGGTGAGTGCAAGCCCTACTAATCCACCCATGTCCAGAAGCAACTGCTTCAACTGTAGACAGAAAGAAAAAACAAATAGTTGGTTACACAGCACAGCTGGGAATTTGGGTATGAGATTTCAAGGTTTGCAGGGTTGGGAATGGCATTTTGTGCAATGTAAAGTTTCTCAGTGAGGTTAAGAGAGGTTGTAGCTTGGAACGTGAAGATCTAGATTGGCATTGCTAGTGACAATTCAATGTTACTGATCTCCTCACATAACTCATCTTCTGACTCCAAAGGTCTCCCTAACATCTATAAGTCATAGGTTGTGAGTGTGATGGAATACTCTCTGGATCAGTGCAGCTCCCACATAATTCAAGTAGCTTGACATGATTAGATTAGATTAGATTACTTACAGTGTGGAAACAGGCCCTTCGGCCCAACAAGTCCACACCGCCCCGCCGAAGCGCAACCCACCCAGACCCATTCCCCTACATTTAACCCTTCACCTAACACTACGGGCAATCTAGCATGGCCAATTCACCTGACCTGCACATCTTTGGACTGTGGGAGGAAACCGGAGCACCTGGAGGAAACCCACGCAGACACGGGGAGAACGTGCAAACTCCACACAGTCAGTCGCCTGAGGCGGAAATTGAACCCGGGTCTCTGGCGCTGTGAGGCGGCAGTGCTAACCACTGTGCTACCGTGCTGCCCACCATGACTCAGAAAAAAAGAAAGCTAAGAGTTTAAAACATTGCCTAAAATGTTTAGAACCATGGAATTTTAAAGTGTGCAAACCACACAATTCATTTGGAATATAACGCTTTGGAGTTCAAATCTGGTTCAAATAGATATGAATCAGTTTATCTGTGCACACTAGTTGCAGAAAGTCATTTCAGAAGCTATCATAACAGAGAAGCTATTTAGATTTGTACATCAAAATGTGTTCTCTGAGTTGAACCTGTGAACCTCCACCACCAACGCTCAGTACCAGCAGCATGCACTTTCTCCAAGATACACCGCAGAAATCCATCAAGATTCCTTAGACACCATTTTCCAAACCCACAACCACTTTCATCTAGAAGGAAAAAAAGCAGCAGATACTTGGCAACACCACCATCTACATGTTCCCCTCTAATTCACTCACTATCTTAACTTGAAAATATATCACGGTTCTTTCAATGTTGTTTGGTCAATAGGGTAGAATTCTCTTCCGATCAATACTATGGGTATACCTGCACAAAATGGAGTGCAACAATTCAAGAAGACAGTTCACTTTCACTATCTCAATGGCAAAAGGAATACAGAATAAATATTGGCTCAGCCAATGAAGCCCATATCCCATGAATGAATAAAAACAACTGATTATTGTCATAATCTGCTATTTCTACATACTGCCGGATGATATCAGATACACTTGCAAACACTTTTGCAAAGACAGTGTTCAGTTTACTTCTGATTAGAATGTGCAGGTCAGATAGATGCCACCTTTAAATATTAAGTAGCCTCATAGCACTCTACTTCATCAAGGCCTTCGACAAGATTCTTCATGGTAGACTAGTTAACGAGGTTAGATTGCATGGAATCCAGGGGGGCTAGCCAATTGGATTAAAAATTGGTTTGAAAATAGGAGAGAGAGGGTGGGAGTGGAGGATTGTTTTTCGGACTGGAGGCCTGTGACCAGCAGTGCACTGCAAAGATTGATGCTGGGTCCACTGCTTTTTGTCATTTATATAAATGATTTGGATTTGAATGTAGGAAGTATGGTTAGTAAGTTTGCAGATGACACAAAATTGGTGGTTAGTGGATCGTGAAGAAGGGTATCTCAGAGTATAACGAGACCTTGATCAGATGGGCTGATGGGCCAAGGAATGGCAGATGGAGTTCAATTTAGATAAATGTGAGGTTCTACATTTTGGAAAGGCAAATCAGGGCAGGATTTATACACTTAATAGCAGGGTCCTGGGGAATGTTGCTGAACAAAGAGACTTTAGAGTGCAGGTTCCTATTTCCTTGAAAGTGGAGTCACAGATAGACAGGGTGGTGAAGAAAGCATTTGATACACTTGCCTTTATTGATCAATGCATTGAGTGCAGGAGTTGGGATGTTATGTTTTTGCTGTACAGGACATTGGTTCAGGCACTTTTGGAATTATTGCATTCAAATCTTGTCTCCATGCGATAGGAAAGGTGCTGTTAAACGTGAAAGGGTGCAGAAAAGATTTACAAGAATGTTGCCGGGTTTGGATGGTTTGAGCTGTAGGAAGAGGATGAGGGGAGATGTTATGGATATTTATAAAATCAAACGGGGCATGGATAGAATGAATAGCCAAGCTCTTTTCCCCAGGGTAGGGCAATCCAAAACTAGAGGGCATCTCAGGTGAGAGGTGAAAGATGTAACAGGGATCTAAGGGGCAACATATTCACACAAAGGATGTTGTGTGTGGGGAATGAGCTGTCAGAAGTGGTGGAAGCTGGTACAATTAAAAAAAGCATCTGGATGGGTACATGAATAGGAAGCATTTCGAGCGATGTGGGCCATGCATTGAACAATAGGATAAGGTTAATTTAGGATATTTTGTTGGCATGAACGAACTGGACCAAAGGGTCTGTTTCTGTGCTGTACAGCTCTATGATTCGAATAATGGCTGCTACACAATCCAATTTCACTTCCATGATATGTGGACCTTCAAAGGTGCAGTAAGATCATTGCTTACCTAAACATCATTCTCTGACATTGAAGTTCTTTCACCCCAATCTCAGAGGCACTTTATCCCTTCTAGACTAAATTCATAATGCTATTTTCATTCATTTCACAGGGATATGCTTCTCCTAACACCCCCAATCTAAACCAACACTCTTCATGTTCTACAATTTCATTTCTCTTCATCCAGTCCTCCCCCACACAAATTGGCAATCTTCTCCCTTTCAATCTGTCTTCTTCCCCTTCTTTGCCAGGTCATGTTGATACTATGATGCATTTTTTCAATTTGACATCCAGATGTACAACTGGTTTAGCTAAAATTTGTCCTACTCCTTCTAATGGAAATAAAATGTAAGGTCATTGCTACAATAGGTGACATGTCCATAAGAGCAGCTTCACACCCAAGTGTGAAGTTTTGTTTTCTCTCTCCTTTACTTTCTCTCAGCACTGCTCCTATTTGAATATTTATGCTGATGGAAACAATTCTGCACACAACATACTATTTGGGAGATTTCTGTCTTCATTGTTTTTATACAGTGAAGTAAATAGATGCATTTTGGGATATACCATCCCTGTGTCTGCACTGGAAACAATACCTGGTGCTCCGGTTTCCTCCCACAGTCCAAAAATGTGCAGATTAGGTGAATTGGCCATGCTAAATTGTCCATAGTGTTAGGTTTAGGGGAATGGGTCTGGGTGGGTTGAGCTTCGGAGGGCCGGTGTGGACTTGTTGGGCCAAAGGGTCTGTTTCCACACTGTAAGTAATCGAATCTAATCTAACCACAGTCCAAAAATGTGCAGATTAGGTGAATTGGCCATGCTAAATTGTCCATAGTGTTAGGTGTAGGGGAATGGGTCTGGGTGGGTTGAGCTTCGGAGGGCCGGTGTGGACTTGTTGGGCCAAAGGGCCTGTTTCCACACTGTAAGTAATCGAATCTAATCTAATCTAATTCACAGTTGAGGCAAATGCTCTCAGTATATGAGTCTTGTTCAAGAACGAGTGTGGGATTCTGTTGTATTTTGTGGTTGACATTTTTTTGCTTGTGTGTGGAGTTAAGAAAAAGAAGGAAGCATATGTCAGGTATACAAAGTTAAAAATCACACAATACCAGGTTATAGTCCAACAGGTTTAATTGGAAACACAGTAGCTTTCAGAGCGACGCACAATCACCT
Organism: Chiloscyllium plagiosum; assembly: GCF_004010195.1. NCBI lineage: Eukaryota > Metazoa > Chordata > Chondrichthyes > Orectolobiformes > Hemiscylliidae > Chiloscyllium > Chiloscyllium plagiosum. The sequence goes on along the minus strand of NC_057724.1, from coordinate 34,806,125 downwards.
AATGAAGGAGCGTCGCTCCAAAAGTTAGTGTGTTTCCAATTAAACCTGTTGGACTATAACCTGGTGTTGTGTGATTTTTAACTTTGTACACCCCAGTCCAACACCGGCATCTCCAAATTATGTCAGGTATAGGCAAGATAGATCGAATGAATCCTTAGAAGAACATAAAGGCAGTAGGAGTACAAGTATTTTTAAGAGGGAAATCAGGAGGGCAAAAAGGGACATGAGATAGCTTTAGCAAATAGAGTTAAGAAGAATCCAAAGGGATTTTACAAATGCATTAAGGACAAAAGGGTAACTAGGGAGAGAATAGGGCCCCTCAATGATCAGCAAGGCAACCTTTGTGTGGAGCTGCAGGAGGTGGGGGAGATACTTAACGAGTATTTTGCATCAGTGTTTACTGTGGAAAAGGACATGGAAGGTACAGAATGTAGGAAAATAGATGGTGACATCTTGAAAAATGTCCATATTACAGAGGAGGAAGTGCTGGATGTCTTGAAACAAACAAAGTTGGATAAATCCCCAGCGCCTGATCAGGTGTATCCTAGAACTCTGTGGGAAGCTAGAGAAGTGATTGCTGGGCCTATTGCTGAGATATTTGTATCATCGATAGTCACAGGTGAGGTACCAGAAGTCTGGAGGTTGGCTAACGTGGTGCCACTATTTAATAAGGGTGGTAAGGACAAGCCAGGGAAATATAGACCAGTGAGGCTGACGTCGGTGGTAGGCAAGTTGATGGAGGGAATCCTGAGGGACAGGATGTACATGTATTTGGAAAGGGAATCCTGAGGGACAGGATGTACATGTATTTGGAAAGGCAAGGACTGATTAGAGATAGTAAACATGACTTTGTGTGTGTGAAATCATGTCTCACAGACTTGATTGAGTTTTTGAAGAAGTAACAAAGAAGATGAATGAGGGTAGAGCGGTGGACGTGATCTATACGGACTTCAGTAAGGCATTCAACAAGGTTCCCCATGGGAGACTGGTTAGAAGGTTAGATCACATGGAATACAGGAGAATCAGACATTTGGATGCAGGACTGGCTCAAAGGTAGAAGACAGAGGGTGGTGGTGGAGGGTTGTTTTTCAGTCTGGAGGCCTGTGACCAGTGGAGTGCCACAAGGATCAGTGCTGGGTCCACTACTTTTCATCATTTATAAAAATGATTAGGATGTGACTCTATGACTCGATGACACCAAATTGGAGGCGTAGTGGCCAGCGAAGAAGTTTACCTCAAATTACAGTGAGATCTTGATCAGATGGGCCAGTGGGCAGAAGGAGTTTAATTTAATTAAATGTGAGGTGCTGTATTTTGGGAAAGCAAATCTTAACAGGATTTTACACTTAATAGTAAAGTCCTAGAGAGTGTTGCTGAACAAAGAGACCTTGGAGAGCAGGTTCATAGCTCCTTGAAAGTGGAGTCGCAGGTAGATAGGATAGTGAAGAAGGTGTTTGGTATGCTTTCCTTTATTGGTCAGAGTATTCAGTACAGGAGTTGGGAGGTCATGTTGTGGCTGTACAGGACATTGGTTAGGCCACTGTTGGAATATTGCATGCAATTCTGGACTCCTTCCTATTGGAAAGATGTTGTGAAACTTGAAAGGGTTCAGAAAAGATTTACAAGGATGTTGCCAGGGTTGGAGGATTTGAGCTCCAGGGAGAGGTTGAATAGGCTGGGACTGTTTTCCCTGGAGTGTCCGAGGCTGAGGGGTGACCTTATAGAGGTCTACAAAATCATGAAGAGCATGGATAAAATAAATAGACAAAGGCTCTACCCTGGGACCCAGGAGTCCAGAACTAGAGGGCATAGGTTTCAGTGAGAGGGGAAAAATATAAAAGAGACCTAAGGGGCAATTTTTTTATGCAGAGGGTGGTATGCGTATGGAATGAGCTGCCAGAGGAAGTGGTGGAGGCAAGTACAATAGCAATATTTAAAAGGCATCTGGATGGATGGATGAATAGGAAGGGTTTGGAGGGATAGGGGCTGGGTGCAGGTAGGTGGGACTAGATTTGGTTGGGATATCTGATTGGCATGGACAGAAGAGTCTGTTTCCATGCTGTACATCACTATGACTCTCTGACTCCATTTAAATACAATACCAGACAAAGGTGGTGATTACCGTCTGGGCAGCAATCGGTCTCAGAGTAATTGGACTGAGGGAAGAAATTCAGCCGAGGTTCATGCTCCAGTAGGACCTGCTGGAAAGTACCATGTGCTTACTAGTGCTACCATTTGCAGTACATTCCCTGTTAATACTCACTTCACAGCAAAAGTGACTCATTTGGCTGAAGTCCTGGAGAACAGTTGATTCTTGTGAAACTGCAGGAACAAACATCATTTCCTCTAGTAAAGAAATCTTGAATTTTGGAGACAGTTCAGGAAAAAAAAGCCACATTTTTTGAGTGTATTATGCTAATAGACTCAATCACATTAGTCTCAATCGTAAAAGTGAAATTGAATGGACACAACCAGGAAGTCGAATCAGTCCATTACATTCTCTGATTGCTTTCTAACTTGAATGAGGCAATAAATTTTGACTTCTGGACTTTACCTCTCCAGGTATTTATGGTATTCACATGCATGATGTAATCTCAATATTTCAAGTGAAAATGTTGACATGGACATCTTCAGCTGCTTATTGATGGGATTAGGAGAGAGTAAGGAAACCCTCCAGATTTAATGATGCATGAGCACAATGGACATACTTGCTCCTAATTCTGCTGCTGTCTACTTTTCAATATCCTTTTGCTGAAGGGATTGATTTTTGCTGATCTGTCAATGGGTGCCCTAATTTCATCGTCCTTCTCTTCAAATGAAGAAACCATATAAAGATAGGGTGCCCATTGACAGATCAGAAGAGAAGTGATGAAAATCCATCTCTTCCTTCACCTGTAATTTGTTAGGCTGTGCAATGTTGCGTGTGATTTTCCTGGAGACCTCTGTGGTGAGCACTGAAGGGTGTTTTCAGCCCTATCTAGGTAGTTGAAGAGTGCCTTCTGCATTTGGTATCTTGTGTTGTGACACACAGAGATCAGAATGCTGGGTAGGATTGGTGGGATTCCTCATGATTGTCATAAGACAAGTTTGAAGGGAGTTACATTCTGTGTCAATGAGTTCCACTGATTCACCACCCTCTGGCTGAAGAAATCCCTTTTCATCTCAGTTCTAAAGGGTTGAGAATGTGCCCTCTGGTCCTAGTTTCTCCTATCAAATGAAACATTTTCTCCATGTCCTCTCTATCCAGACCTCTTGGTATTCTTAAAGTCATGTTTTCATTGCCCACAACCTTATGCTAATGGCTCACTCCCATGTGCAAGTTGCTTGCATACAACCAATACACTTCAGTGAACTCTGGATTGCCATGCACAGGAGCAAGCTGTTTGTGATTGTGATTATTTTTGCTCCTGATATAACTACACACCAAACTCCAATCCCTCAATTATGCTTCATAAAACTATATTCCTCCCCAAAAGTAAATATCAGCATTTTCAACCTAGGCATGCTTATCTGTGAATATAGAGCTGCTGAGTCAACATCAGCTCAAACACTCCCAGTAATACATTGATAGCACTGAAATGTGACTATCATCCATGTCATAAACTGTTTATTGGGGTTTACAGGTAATATTTTATAGATCAATGTGTTTCTTTGAATAATATATATCATTGTATGTCACCAATGAGAGGATAAAGCAAGGATATTTAAAGAATGGTTGCCTCAGAAGCACGTCTAAAGCTGTCTGATGATTGAATGGGTAAGACTGCAATACAGCTCTCAGTCTTAAAGTCAAGAAAGGCCCCAGGTTCAAACATAGGTTTGTTTTATCTAACTAGCCTTAGTTCAGACAGATGCACTATAGCTCCATGGGCTAGTTAGAGTGAAAAACAATCCATACTTCATTAAGTAAATATAAATATTTGACAATTAAATATAAATTCTCATAAAAAATGTTCATGGTGATATAAATACATTATCTGGAGAAATAAATATACATGTCAAACAAAATAAATGTATGAATCTAGTAAAATAAATACACGTAGCTGTGAAAATAAACACCATGGTCTGAGTTGCACAGTTGAAAAGGTTCAGGGAACGTCATAAACTATCAATATTTAAAGCTAATTCATTGCTTTTGTATCAAGTTTAACTCATCACTGTAAAAACTGAGAGTTTTTTGTTTTGCTGGAACTATGGGATCAATGGATTTGCCTATCGGAACACCTTTGAATTTTAATATGGCAAACCTGTGATAAAACAAAGTAACGTTAATTGTTGGTATAATAAACTTTTTATTATCCAGCATCTTTGGGACCAGAAGTGTGCCAATTGATCAAATATTCCAGATAATCAAGAGGTCCACATAAAGAATGTAAAAATGCACACTAAGTAATAGAAATGTAATACAAGGGTTATACATGTCACTGTTACACTTTATTTACAGCATTAAATCACTTAAATAATAATGAGATTTTGCCTTAAGTAAAACTAACCAGCAGACAGCCTTCTCACTCGCACTCTCAACTGACTACATAAATGTCACAGTAGATTGTGGTATTTGAAGAGAAATTGACTCAAAATTGAATCAACTGTTGATATTTCATATGGCATTTGATTGAACAACAAGTATATTTACATTGAGTTAAATAAATTTGAAAAATCTATCATAATTGGACAAAATAATACAGTAAACGTCACAGTATTTGAAGTATAACATTTTTGCAGGTTTCTCCAGAATGCCAGTTCATAACGTGATGGTTAAAACAATTGCTGTACATTGTACATTTCTGTAATTCAATAACAGGCAATGGGTTGATGTAAATGTAACCAATGATGCAGATTACATTAAATATGAAAAATTGCTACAACTAAAAACACATTGAATCAGTCACAACCAATGCAAAAATTCCAAATTTCAAGAGATCTCTACAATTTCTATTACAGAAAAAAACAGTGCTTTTGGGTGGCACGTCAACAGTGATTGGCTAAGGCAGTACTAAATAAAGCAATAGGTTCCCAAGCTTCTGGTTAATTTAAAAAAAAGTCCAGATTTAATATATTCCCTTCTATTTCCAGAGAATAGGTCTCTGTGAATGAATGCATGTCATTCCTAGCATGTGTAAATGAGCCAAATCACAAGCATGCCTGATTATCTCAAATTGGTTGTTAGGATAGCTATTAGCACACTCAAGGTTGTTAAAAAAAAAAGCGCTGCCCAATCAGAATTATATTTAACAATAGACATTTTGTCACAAGCATAGGACATTTATGTACAGTTCTTACTCTGCCTGTTATGAACGAAAGGAACATGCAGACTGGGCGCCTCCTAGCAGAGCGCTTTAGGGAACATCTCCGAGACACCCGCACCAATCAACCAAACCGCCCCATGGCTCAACATTTCAACTCCCCCTCCCACTCTGCCGAGGATATGGAGGTGCTGGGCCTCCTCCACCCCCGCTCCCTCACCACCAGACGCCTGGAGGAAGAACGCCTCATCTTCCGCCGCGGAACACTTCAACCCCAGGGCATCAATATGGATTTCAACAG
>NC_057724.1:34780045-34796737 GCF_004010195.1 Chiloscyllium plagiosum | reverse complement strand
TCTAGCTTATCTCTCCACGCTTCAGGCTCTCTGCCTTTATTCCTGATGAAGGGCTTTTGCCTGAAACGTCGATTTCAAAGCTCCTCGGATGCTGCCTGAATTGCTGTGCTCTTCCAGCACCACTGATCCAGAGTTTGTTTGTATCTGCCAGTGACTGGGACATAAAGCCTTATGTACCTGGCATTACACTGACACTGAAATTCATATACAATTTTGCTCAATTCTGAGCAGGATATCTTGTCAGGCTGACAGAAACCTCCTGTTAGCTTAAAATACTACTTATGTATTCACACTACGTAGTAATAGAGTGAAATAGTTGTTCAACTTATTTTAGATACTTTGCCTTACTAAGATAGCTATAAGGTAGATCAGGCACTTCTCAGGTCATAACTGACAGCTTTTAGCCCATTTTTGAGTTTGAAAAACCACGCATGATGAATCTGATCAGGCATTGTCCCATGGAGTAACTGTATTTCTGAGTCAAGTTTCATGGTGACAAATGACTAAAGTCTTATTTACAAGATTGCTGCTAATACAGTAAATGAGAGCTAGTGGCATTTATATTTGCTTGTGTGTAAATGGTACACAAGCTTGAGCCAAGGAGTATTTATGTGATAAAATGCAAATATCCAAAAGTTGCCTGACTTTATTTTCTGCCTCATTGATTTGCATTTAAATATCTGTGTTAGCACAGTGCAAAAGAATTACATCTGTGCAGATATTTAAGCAAATGTTAAGCATTATTTTAGCAACATAATCGTTGAACATTGTCAATAACTTCACTGGTATCAAAAATTAACTCTGGTATTGTAATCTACAGTCTCTTTCTTGAAAACTTGATATTTTGCAGAAATATTAAAATATTTTACTTTTTCAAATATTTTTCTCCCCATTATTCCAATCTTTCATCTACATTCTTTATTTCTCAGTCCATACCTCATTTACCATTGAATTAATGCTTTTAAACAGAACAAGTCTTAGGGGTTTTTTTGGGCTAAATGTCAGTTGCATCCATTCTGAAGAAGGGTCACTGGATCTGAAACATTAACTGTGATTTGTCTCCAAAGATGTTGCCAGACCTGTTGAGATGTTCCAGAAATTTCTGTTTTTGTGCCAGTTACATCAATTTTTATTTTGGCGATTTTCCACTGTATCATATCAGGCTCAGGAGAAAGTGAGGACTAGAGATTCTGGAGAGTCAGAGTCGAACGTTTCCAGTGCCACACTTTTCAACTCTTCTCAGGCTCACCTCATTGGTTATTAACCTGCCTCTATGGCATAGTTCTCATATGGTTGTACACCCACTGTAGCATGCATGTTCCTGCAACAATGCACCATTCCTGGATATCTTTCAAAAGAACGCCATCCCTTATGTCAGCACCATTTTTAAAAGGTGCACTCAGACAAACATTAGCAATCTGGCACAGCAGCCACAAAGTCATGCTGCTCATGGCACACAGATGACAGGACTAACTCCCTCTCATTTTCTCCCTCTCATCGCTGTTTAATGACCAAGCCATACAATCTACATGTCCTTAGTTGCATCCTATCTAAATCACTGGCCACTGTATCTTGTCATTGTCTAGTCAGAGAACATTACATCCAACATGCTAATCTGATAATTCTAAGCATAAACTCTAATTTACAGCCAGCAAAAACAAAACAAATAGAAGCTATAATTTATGCCATAATGCAAACCAAATGCTAGCATCATGCTCAACAATTATTCTACAGTCCATTTTGGTCTGCTGCAGCCAGCTCTCATTTACTGGAAGTGGAGGTCAGTCAGCTCCTGTGTCTGGCTTGTAGTACCTGACAGAACTGAAGTCACCAAGGACCGCTTTCCCCTTGTCCATGTCCTTGTCCTCCTCTTCCTCCTCAGAACGCCACTCCAGGTCCCTTGGCTGCTCAGCATTTATCACATCCCCTCATTATCTGCTTCAGTTGTTCAGAGCACAGCACAGCAGAGCAGGATGATACAGCACACTTTGTCTGCACTGTAATGGAGTGCCCCCAAGACCGGTCCACGCTGTGGAATTGGATTTTCAGCAGCTGCATGATTAGCTACACTACGGCCCTGCTTGCCCCACATACCACAATTTGATGAAGGTGTGATGCCGACTGAATGACCAACACAGAAAGGGAGAACCAGCTGCACTCCAACCCTCGTCCAAACCCACGCCCAATAATCATTCAACTTATGATTTTATTCAGTAGAGTCCATTGTCACATGTCCATGACTTATGAGTAATGATGTTCCCCACAGCACCCTTGGAGGTACCACAAGTATTGGACACTTTTGGCCAGCATCCATTTCAATCATTGCTGCTAGCATAGACATCACTGAGGTGTTAGGTTTGCAAGCACTAAAGTCATGGTACATATCATCTTTGATCAGCATTTGAAACCAAAGTATGTTCACTTCACATGCATTGCAAATGAGCAAAGAAAGGAAAACAAATTAAATGTTGCTGGGTTTTGCAAAATAATCCTTCATGTATTTGCCTCTTCAATGACCTAACATCTAGTGGATATAGATGGCATATTTTCATCCATCTAACTGACAATGACCCTATCCACCATGGTTGTTGTCCCAGCCATTCTTCAGTTGCATTTAGAGAACTGCAAGTAATGTGAAGGAACACACCCCACTATAGACATCATAAGGTACCAGGTAACCCCCAACTCCACGAATTTCCTTTTAATTTGGTCTATCCTGGCAACTCACTTCCACCCATCCCCAAATGTGGCGCTCCACTCCATCAAACTTTGCTTCCAACTGTCCTCTGTTACCCCTGAACCCCGACGTTACATCTTAACCATGCCCGCCCATTCCCATATCGAGGCTATAATGATGGTCACTGCCAATAATACTCCCTTCCTACAGCTGCTATGACATCTGATGCTGTTCCAGTTCTGTCCCATACATTTTGAGAATCTCCCAGGCCAGAACTGTCCTTGTCCCCACCTCTACACATGGCTCTGCTTTCACCATCAGCCTTTTCTCATCTACACTTTATGGCATATAATCCCCCTGCTGTACCTACATGCCCTTCTTGTACCTGGTCCTCTGTAATAATCAATGGACAAATTACCAAGGCTGTATTGTCCCAGATCTCATTGAAACTTTGATATACAGGCTTTAGACATGACTGATCAGACCCCTGATCAGTTTGTTTCCAGCCCCCTGCCTAATGATATGAAATTCTCCTGACTGCTTGTGATGATTCTATAGGACTCACCGTTGACCACCTCTGGGCCACCCAGACGAACCAACCCAACCACCCTGTAGCACAGCATTTCAACTCCCCCTCCCACTCCACCGAGGATATGCAGGTCATTGGACTCATCCACCGCCAAACCACAACAACGTGAAGGTCGGAGGAGGAGCGTCTTATCTTCCGACTGGGAACCCTCCAACCACAGGGGATGAACTTGGACTTCACCAGTTTCTTCATCCCCCCTCCCCCCACCTTGTCTCAGCCGAATCCCTCCAGCCCGGCACCGCCTCCCTGACCTGCAGTCTTCTTCTTGACCTCTCCGCCTCCATCCTACTCCGACCTATCACCCTCACCTTGACCTCTTTCCACCTATCACATTTCCAACGCCCCTCCTCCAAGTCCCTCCTCCCTACCTTTTATGTTCTCCTGCTGAACACTCTCTGCTCATTGCTAAAGAAGGGCCTGTGCCCGAAACGTCGAATCTCCTGTTCCCTGGATGCTGCCTGACCTGCTGTGCTGTTCCAGCAATAAAGTTTCAACTTTGATCTCCAGCATCTGCAGACCTCACTTTCTCCTCACCGTTGACCACCCCTGGATTGTAGTCAGACATAACGCCTGACTGTGACCAGCCTGAATGAATGAACAGGGCCAACCCCCTGGACTGTGCGCAGTCTGTGTCTGTGATTGATGGTCTTAGGATCTCCTGACTAACACAGAAACTCCTTTTCTGGACTAAGAACGAACCAACATGGCCTTTAGGATGAATAAATGTGATGTGTGTTTGCTGCACAGGCTGTGAGCACAAGCTGTGGGTGTTAGATTGACATTTCAGTGTGCTGTTTAGCAAGATTTCATCCCTCCCATATCAAAATCCAACTAACAAACATGACAAGCAGACTGTCTAAGGCAGGACTGATAGACTTTGGCTCTGACTGAAAGGCCATTGTACTCACAAGCACAACATGGTCAGGTATAGATGCAACAAGCATGCAATTTGGTGCTAGGTGAGCAGCCTGGTCCAAGCTGTGAAGTGGGTACCTTTTTCTGCTTGAAAAATGTCCTTGTAGCAGCCTTTCAATGCTGGTGGGACCTGCTCTGCAGGTCTATGTTTCTTAAGCATCCTGCGAGTAGATTGAAGAGGTGCGATGAGGATTGTGAGGGGTTGGCAAATGGTGCATGCCGATATCTGTGGATGAGGGATGCACATGGCTGGTGCCCAGGGATTATGCTCTGAGATGTAATTTGCTGTTGAGCAACTCGCAAGGCTTATTGTAGCCAATAGTGTTCTGAAGTCACCAGGTACCTGCTCTGACTTCCATGCAGTGAGACATTGAGCTTGTTGGTACATTTGGTAAGATAGGAAACGGAATATTAATGCGCTGTCTTGTATCATAAGATGCCAGCAGATACATAAATGATGCAAGTTGGTCCCGATGTGAGATCACCCTCATTGGACTTCTCACCCAAATGTGCCACAAATCTCACCAGAACCTGCATCATTCAGGCCCTTTTAAGATTCCTCAAGAAGGTATAACATGATTCATGTCTTCACATCCTTCATGCTGTGCAGCACTACCATTGCGGTAAATGGGATAGAGTTTGAATAGATCCAGCAACTCAAAATTGGGTATCTCAGGCACTGTGGGCCATCAGCAAGATAATCCATAGGAATGGCAGCTCAGGAAAGGTAGAGACAAGCCATTGACTCAACCTTTTGATGAATGTGTAAGGCCCACATTGACCCTAGAGTTTGGAGATGAAGGAACAACAGTTTTAGCACCTACACACAAAGGAGCATGGTCATCAGGTAGGTATGTTTTTATACACTGTAGGTCCAATTGCTGTTGACAGTTTGGTAAGAGAAATCTTGGAAGAAAGTATTACTGAGTATGACACATTTATTAAAATGTGTGATGTGTATTTTAGCTCCAAAAGAAACTTAGTGGTGGAATGGATGAGATTTAACTGGCCAAATGCAGCATTTGGGAGAATCAAACAAGGCCTTTTTAACAGATTTGGTTTATCCAGTGGGATGATGTGGATATGGTGCTTTGAAAGATTAATTCATTAATTAAGTCCTTGGTGTGAGGAATAGAATGCATCATTCTTTCTTCATTGAAAGGAGGATTTACTGCTGGGATACATAATCCAATTCACTATGCTAGCAGAATTTAGGGCCCAGAATAGGTCAGTATTGCAAAGAAACCTCAGGAGTTCTTCTGATGTGATTAAATTGGTAGACTCATAGAGTCATAGATAGATGCGGCACAGAATCAGACCCTTTGTTCCAAGTTGTCCATGCTGACTAAATATCCTATATAAATCTCATCCCATTTGCCAGCATTTGGTCCATATCCCTCTGAACCTTTCCTATCTATCTATCCAGATGCCTTTTAAACGTTGTAATCATACCAGCCTCCACAACTTCCTCTGGCAGCTCATTCCAGACACACACCATCCTCTGTGTGAAACAGTTGCCCATAGGTCCCTTTTATATCTTTTTCCCTCTCACCTTAAACCTGTGGCTGCTAGTTTTGGAATCCCCCATTCTGGGAAAAAGAACTTGCCTATTTACCCTGTTATAGACCAGGCCAGACCTTCACAAAACATTTCAAGAATGGAGCCCGGACCCTAACTTTGCCAGTTATTTTGAGCAGGTGTAACATGGATATTCCAGGAGAGATGTCACTTGTCAAACCATGTAGTTTTAAATAAAACAGGATTTATTTACAGGATTACCAAGTAACTTAACATATCAGAAAACCCAACAGATCATCCCAACTTAATGATGCTGTACCAATACTTGCAACAATCCCCATAAACACCCCTTGGCACAAAAGGTAAAATCAAACACAGGGTCTTACAGGAAAGATGTCAGAGAGAGGAGGATCAGCATGGACCTGTTTCTTTGGGTCCACAGCAGCTTTTACAATACCTACCTGACTGCTTTCAGTGAATAGGCAGACCAAACCAAACCAAACCAGAGAAAAGCTGAGCTGGGAGAACTTACCACACCCTTTTATTGTACAAGTGTTCTTTTTTTAAACCCTGAAACCCTTTTTCCTGAGGCAGTGCATGTTAGCTATAATCAAATTGGCCCTAAAACCATTCAGAGTCTGCATCCTTACAACCACCTGAAAAATGAAACCAAAGACAACATAACCTTATTAAAGGAGCAGCGTCATCACAACCTTATCCATTCCCCTCATTATAAGATCACCTCTCAGCCTCCGACGCTCCAAGGAAAAATGCCTATTCAGCCTCTCCCTCTAACTCAAGACCTCCAACCTAGGCAACATCATCATAAATCTTTTCTGAACCCTTTCTATTTTCACAATATCCTTCCTATAGGAAGGAGACCAGAATTGCACGCAATGCTTGAAAAATGGCTGAACCAATATCCTGTAAAGCAGAAACATAAACTCCCAACTCCTGTACTCAATGTTCTGATCAATAAAGGAAAGCATACCAAACGCCTTCTTCATGATCCTATCTACCATTGACTCCACTTTCAAGAAACTGTGAACCTGCACTCCAAGGTCTCTTTGTTCAGCAACACTCACTAGGACCTTCCCATTAAGTGTAAAAGCCCTGTCCTGATTTGCCTTGCCAAAATGCAGCACCTCACAGTTATCTAAATTAAACTCCATCTGCCACTCCTCAGCCCATTGGCCCATTTGATCCAGATCCTGTTGTACTCCAAGGTAAGCTTCTTTGCTGTCTGCGACACCTCCAATTTTGTCTAATCTGCAAAGTTACTAATCTTACCTGCGATGTTCACATCCAAATCATTTTCATGGAGTCATAGAATCCTACAGCTCGTAAACAGGCTCTTCAGTCCAAACTTGTCCTTGCCAACCAAAATGTCCATCCATGCTAACCTCATTTCTAAACACTCGGTCCATATTCTTCTAAATAATTCCTATTCATGTATTTGTCCAAATGCCTTTTAAATGTTGTTAATGTACCCACCTCAACATAAATGACAAAAAGCAGTGGACCCAGCACTAATCCTTGAGGCACACTGCTAGTCACAGGCCTCCAGTCTGAAAAGCAACTGAAGCAGTTCTGTATCCAAACAGCTCGTTGTCCACATATTTGATGTGATCTAGACTTGCTGACCAGTCTATCCTGTAGAACCTTGTTCAATGCCTTACCGAAGTCCATATAGATCACATCCACCATGCTGCCCTCATCAATCCTCATTGTTACTTCTTCAAAACACTAAATCAAATTAGTTGAACTTCCCATGTGCAAAGTCATGTTGACTATCCCTAATAAGTTCTTGCCTTTTCAAATACATTTAAATCCTATCCCTCAGGATTCCCTCCAACAGCTTGCCTGCTACTGATGTCAGACTGACCAGTCTATAGTTACCTGACTTTTCCTTACCACCTTTCTTGAGTAGTGGCACCATTTTAGCCAACCTCCAGTCTTCCAGCTCTCACCTGTAGCGATTGATGATACAAATATCTCAGGAAGGGGCCCAGCAATCTCTTCCCTAGCATCCCATAGAGGTCTAGGGTATGTCCAAGATGGCATCACCACCCTTTTGAGAACCTACCAAAATGCTGAAAGAGAGTGGGAATCAAAGCTAGATTCAGTTGTGAAAAATGTGACTCCAAATCAGAAGCACAACACATATTCAGCAGGGAGAATTAGTGAGTCAATGGAGACACGTTAGAAAATATATCTTCATCTCTTCAAAAACAGATCAAAGGACTTGGCTAACAGAAACTTTCCAAAGAAATAGTAATCATGCAACAGGGTAAAAGATGGGATATTAAAGGTACAGAACAGTAGATGATACTAGCATTCCGAGAGGAGGTCAAATAGAGTCAAAACAATTTCATAATACCACATTGTTGAGCTTAAATACACATATTTCTCTTGGTTTCTTAGAGACTGTGGACACAGTACTTTTGAATAAACACAGGAGAGAGTTTCAGCAGGAGTTTCCAAAGCTATTTAAAGGTTTAGGTAAGTTAAGATAGGAGCTTCACTTTACTTTTCAGGGAGATGATATGCCCATCTGCTTGTACACTTCCAGGAAAATTCCTCTCCCTTTATGGGAAATGTAAAATATTAGTTGGAGAGAATGATCAAGGGGTCATAGCAACAGGGTGGCAGTCATGGCTAGAAATTCTTCTCAAAACAGGTGGAGAATAGTCGAAAATGTGGTGCTGGAAAAGCACAGCAGGTCAGGCAGCATCCAAGGAGCAGGTGAATCGACGTTTCAGGCATAAGCCTTTCATCAGGAATGAGCTCAACTTATGCCCGAAACATCGATTCTCCTGCTTCTTGAATGCTGCTCGATCTGCTGTGCTTTTCTAGTGCAACGCTCTCGTCTCTCATCTCCAGCAGCTGCAGCCCTCACTTTCTACTCGGTGGAGAATTGTGTTTGTGTGTAGATTGTATTCAGTTAAACAAGAGTTAGAAGAGAAATCAATCCTATTTCATCTGTCAATAATTGCTTGGCAAAGTTGGAAAACTGGCAAGAAGCAAGTTTTTCACAAGGCTAGATGCCAACAGTGACAAATGCCCTTGAACCAAGAGTCAAGTTTACTGACGAATGATACCATTTAGGTGACTTGATAGAGGTGTACAAGATGATTAGGGGTTTAGATAGGGTTGACCATGAGAACCTTTTTCCACGTATGGAGTCAGCTATTACGAGGGGACATAGCTTTAAATTAAGGGGTGGTAGGTATAGGACAGATGTTAGGGTTAGGTTCTTTACTCAGCGAGTCATGAGTTCATGGAATGCCCTGCCAGTAGCAGTGGTGGACTCTCCCTCTTTATGGGCATTTAAGCGGGCATTGGATAGGCATATGGAGGATAGTGGGCTAGTGTAGGTTAGGTGGGCTTGGATCGGCGCAACATCGAGGGCCAAAGGGTCTGTACTGCGCTGTATTCTTCTATGTTCTATGTTCTATGTTCTAGGTAGTACTGCTTCAACCATCAACTATGTGGGATCTCTTCTGCAGCAGAGATTTTCCAAAGGGCAATGTCTAGAAGCCTGGAAGAGAAAAAAGGAAACAATTCGCCATATTGATGACATTCTAGTGACTCATAGAGGTTGACAATGCAGAAAAATGCCCTTCGGCCTATTAGTCTGTGGCATTCAAAAGCAAACACCTTTAATCCCATTTTCCAGCAATTGGTCCCTCGCCTTGAGTACGCTGGCATTGCAAGTGCCCATCTGAATACTTTATAAATGTTACATGCAGTGAGTTCCAGATTCCCACCTGAAAGTATTATTTTTTCGCTCAAATTCCCTCAAAGGCTCCTGCCCCTTATCTCAAATGTATGTCCCATGGTTATTGATCCAGCCAACAAGTTTTTTCCTATCTTACCAAACTATGTCCCTCAATTTTATAAATCATAGTCATGTCCCCCATCTTTGTTTATCCAATCACTCTTCATAATTAAAATGCTCCAGCCCAGGCAAAATCCCAGTAAATCTCCTTTGCATGCTCTCCAATGCGATCACATCTGTCCTATAATGTGGATTCCAAAACTGCACACAATAATCTAGCTGTAGCCTAAATAATGCTTATACAGTTCCAGCATAACCTCCCCGCTCTTAGATGTTATGCCATGCTTAATAAAGGCAAGTATCCCATGTGTCCTCTTAATCACTTTACCGACCTGTCCTGCTACCTTAGGGACTGGCTTACATGCACACCAAAGTGCCTCTGATCCTTGGTGTTTTCCAGGGTCCTACATTTATTGTGTTTTGCCTTGTATTGTATGGCCTGCCCAAGTGCATCACCTTGCAGTTACCTGGATTGAATTCTATCGTGCATAGCAAAATGAAGAAGCAATATTAGCAGCTGGTCAGCAGCATGCTAAAGACACAAGGCTTACATTAAGTGAGAAATGGCATTCTCTTGAACAACAATTATATTTTGAGACACATTATCCAAGAACAAGGCATTACAGTTGATCCAAAGACATATCAGTGAATTTTCAGCACTAAAGTGTGTAAATGATGTGCAGCATTTCTTTGGCATGATAAATTAAGTGGGAAAGTCTGTCCCCAACCTAGCCACACATACTCAACCTGTAAGATAACTCTTGGAAAAAAGCTAAACCTGGAATTGGAGCCAGAAGCAGACTATGACTTTTGAAAATCTTAAGAGGGTGTTACTTGCTACTGATGATCCTGCATATTACGCTCCAGCCTTATTCACAAAGGTAGCCATTGATACATCATCCACATGACCAGGAGCAATCCTTTTCAAGAGCAAAGTGATGCCACACAATAACAATTTATTTTACACTGAGGGCTTTGATGGAGACTGACCCGTGGTCCCATGAAACCATAGCACTACAAGATATATGGGGATGCAAAAAAATTTGCAGACTACCTCATGCAACCGAAGTTTCAGAGTGAAACAGACGACAAGTGTTTGTTAGTATTATTGGCATATAGGCCAGGAGCAGGCAGGTGGGACAATTTAGTTTGGGATTATGTTCAGCATGGACCATTTGGACGGAAGGGTCTGCTCCCATGCTATATGACTCTATGACAGTATGAAATAAATTCTATTCATTCAAAGATTCAGGCGTAGGTTGATGAGATCTGACTATAGTTTGTTTAATATTCCAGGCAAGGCACAAGAAACGACAGATACACTTTCGAGGGCACCAGTGGTATGGACAGAGAAAAAAGACTAGAAGAATTAATGTTAGAAAAAATAGAATCTTGTGTTATAGCTGTGACCAATGCTTTATTGGCAACTGAATGAAAACTCAAACAAATGCATTTAGTTCAAAAATCTGGTAATGAGTGCACAAAGGTCAGGCAACTCTGCTGAATTATATTCCAGTAGAACAAGTGCTGAAATGATACCATGCGCAGAAGCAACACTTGATAACAGTGGAAGATGTATTGTTGGATGACTATAGAACAGCTGATCCAAAGTCGAAGAGAAGACAATTTCTACTGATGCTTCACTAAGGACATCTAAGCATCACAAAATGCAGTGTAAGAGCACAATCAATATGGTGGTCAGACATTTTGAAAGATATACAGGTTTGCATTTTGTCATATTAAACATGTGTCATTCACTGCCATGCAGCTACAGAGCCAATGATAGAACTATAGAATCCCTACAGCATGGAAAGAGCATGCCCCTAACTGCATCAATGGGGCTGAGGTGGAGATGGTCAAGTGCATCAAGTTCCTGGAAGTGACGATCACCAATAATCTGTCCAGGTCCATCCATGTCGATGCGATGATCAAGAAAGCACAACACCTTTTGTACTTTTTCAAGAGGCTAAGAAAATGTGGCATGTCCACAAGGACTCTTACCAGTTTTTACAGATGCACCATACAAAACATCTTATCTGGATGCATCACAGCGTGGTTTGGCAACTGCTCTGCCTAAGACCAGAAGAAGCTACATAGAATCGTGAGCACAGCCCAGCCAAACATGCAAACCAGCCTTCCATCCATTGACTCTATCTATACTTCCCACTACCTCAGGAAAGCAACCAACATAATCAAAGACCCCTCCCACTCTGATTATATTCTCTTCCACCCTTTTCCATCATGCAGAAAATATAAAAGTTTGAACACATGTACGAATAGATTCAAGAACAGCTTCTTCCCCATTATTATCAGACTTTTGAACAGACCTCTCATATGTTAATTCAGATCTCTCTCTCTTTCTCTGCACCATTTCTGCAGATGTAACGTTATATTCTGCACTCTATTCTGGTACCCTGATGCACTTCGTATGGTACATCTGCCTGTGTAGCACACAAAACAACACTTTTTACTATATCTCAGTACATATGTCAACAATAAATAAATCAACCAATCACTTGTAGCAATTTGTGGAATAGGGCTGGATTTTCAGTGCACTATTTTCACCAGGGTTGTGACTATTGTTTGAGGTTCCTGGCAAGATCTCTAATCATGCACAATGTGAGGTTGGATGTGGAATAAGATTAATTGGTAATGGAATAAAAGGATAGATACCAAGTTTCAAAGTGTAAAATAAGATGGAATTGGAAACAGTTAGAGGAAATAGACTTGTTTAACAACATTTAATGAAGACTAGGGCCATAGATTTGGCAAAGGAGTTAAAGATGGAATTTCTTGCTAAAGATGGTAAGACAGAGATGGGACAGCATTTGGGACTGGTGGAAACACAAGAGGGACTAGGTACCCTGAATGGAGAGAGTCACTAGAAACAGCAAGAATTCAAATACATGAAATGGATAAGATCTGAGCAGAGGATAAAGAAAATAAAGGAATTAGTCCTGCAAAAAAGAATGAGAACAATAATTTAAGGGCTGTAACTTGAATTACAAAGGAACAGACAAGAGAAGCAGGAGAAAGAGAAAGAAAAAGAATATTGACTTAAAAGGCTATAGTTTAAAAAGACTTAGATATACAAGGTGATTCAGATGAGGAGAATCTTAGCCATAATCTAAGGAAGCGTTTACATTTGTACAGGCCTTACCTTGAGTTGAGGAGAAGGAAGGAGGGTCATTTGAAAAGATAGTCAAACAAATGAAGTGGTTGAAGAAAAACTAGACATTGCCCATGCAAGTTGACCAAGGTTCTAACTTTATTTTAATTGGCTATCCCTAATGAATGAAAAACTGAGTTAATCTTTCGACTACTATCTCAGCTGTAATTATCCTTACAGGAGTAGTCCTGAAAATCGAGTTATCATAGTCGTAACTGTAAGGTTATATTAGTGTCCTGCATTTGTTTTCAGAAATGCCCATGCAAGATACATGAAACTTATACATCATGGTTAGAGGGGATTTCTATAGATTATTACATGAAGAAGGTAATCTGCTGCATTAGAGTTAGTTCCTGAAGTTTACAGGCAAGAATTTTAAAACTTAAGGAACAGCCTGGGCAAACATGCGTTGAATTTAAAAAGGGTAAAGCAAATGATGTTTGATTGGTGGATATGGGCATTAGGAATACATACCTATTAGCTATAAATACAAGTACGAGTAAATTCTGGAAGCTGTGAAGAAAGCCCAAAGGTCTTACAAGGGTTCAAAGAGTGACTTTAAAAAGGATCACTACAGGAAATTGTCGATATGAAACCAAAGGTAAATACTGTCATGAGTCATGGTGGCACAGTAGTTAGCACTGCTGCCTCACAGCGCCAGAGACCCGGGTTCATTTCCTGCCTCAGGCGACTCTCTGTGTGAAGTTTGCACATTCTCCCGTGTCTGCATGGGTTTCCTCCAGGTGCTCTGATTTCCTCCCACAATCCAAAAATGTGCAGGTCAGGTAAATTGGCCACGCTAAATTGCCCATAGTGTTAGGTATAGGGGAATGGGTCTGGGTGGGTTGTGCTTCAGCGGGTTGGTGTGGACTTGTTGTGCCGCAGGGCCTGTTTCCACACTGTAAGTAATCTAACCGATATGGGAGATTAAAAGGCTTTTTGTCAAAAGAAAAGGTAATCCTTTTCTCTTCAAATTATATAACCGAATCAGTAATTATATTGGGGATACAGGAGATACTCAAATCTTTTGCTGGAGAAGGGCATTGACTTTTCCTCCAGAGACTGCATTGAAAGTCATCATTTCAGTAATTGAGATAAAGAGATGGTACATACCTTAGTACATGTTCCCATAAAATATAACATGTTGTCCAGAACTGTGGGGGTGCAGCCATTGTTATTCAGAAATTACTCATAGACGGAGCTGACTTATTCCTAGCTAAGGATTTGGCTGGATTGAAATTTATAGCTTTGTTGACATTCATAGACAGCCTGAGTGAGGCTAATGAGACAGATCAGTTAAGGAACAAGTTCCATGTATTTTTCCATAAAGTATGGTGATGGAAACAGTGGCTAAATAAAATCTGCCATCAGAGGTCAAAGTAATACAATAATGGAATGTTGGAGTACTCAAAATTTTCTTTAGGATGAGATATTTCAGTATAAGTATTAAAGACACCTTCTTTAATTGAGTCTCAGAATATAGATCTGAAGTTAAATAAGTTACCAAGGTTAGCTCACATTGAGGCTGAAGCTGTGGCCTTTCTAGAGTGTTATGACGTTAAGAACAGAGTTGTGAGGAGGAAGTGGACACATGCTCATTGAACTGCAGATGAGGAGTGGATAGTTTCTTTTATCAGGTAGTGATGCCATTCAGATATCATAAAGGGATATTGTAAGTAGCACATGAAATTCCGATGGTAGGACATGTAGGAATAAGGAAAGCAGACATTTTATCTTGCCAACACTTCATAATGATATAGTGCAAGTCTATAAAACATGCCATATGTTTCAGGCTATGTGAAAACCTCAACATATAATCTAACAGGCACCATTGATACACATACCAGTTTTGCAAGATAAATTTAGTAAAGTGTCAGCAGATTGTTTAGAGCATTTCTGAAAACAAATGCAGGACACTAATATAACCTTACAGTTACAAATATGATAACTCGATTTTCAGGACTACTCCTAAGGATAATTACAGCTGAGATAGTAGTCGAAAGATTAACTCAGTTTTTCATTCATTAGGGATAGCCAATTAAAATAAAGTTAGAACCTTGGTCAACTGCATGTTTTGAACTTTCCCGAACATAATAATAATAAGTAACTTGGGTATAAAATAGTTGAAGTCTACTGTCTTTCATCCTCAAATAAAGGACATTTTGGAGAGATACTATTAGACTCTTGAGACAACAATTAAAGCATATTGTCACAAATCCCCACCGGACTGAGACAAAGAATTGGAATTGTATTATTTGCTACCAGACATTCCCTAAATGAAACAATTGAGTTTAGTCTTTTCAAACTGATAGACAGTTATGAGATAAGAAATCTAAAATTGATCACAAAAATGCTTTAAGGTAAATGGGACAAGTCCTCAGTCTTGGATGACCTGTCCATGGTCCAGCACAGACTCACAGGAGCATGCATAATGGCAAAGCGTGGGGATGGGGGATTTGGGTGGGGTGGAGGACATAGTGGTACTGTCCGTAACTCTAGGCCAATCACAGATTTATAGAATCCCTACAGTGTGGAAGCAGGCCATTCGGCCAATCGAGTCCATACCGGCCCTCCAAACAGCATCCGAACTGGACCACACCTCCTGCACCTCCCTTTCCCTGCCACCCTGCATTCCCCATGGCTAATCCACCTAATCTGCATATCCCTGGACATTATGGCAATTTAGCATGGCCAATCCAACTACATTGCACATCTTTGAACTTTGGACAGTCAGCCAGATTCAAATCCAACCCTCTCCGCAGGTGTGTTGTAATATATCTGGAAGGAATGATTAAAACGTCAAGTAGTGCAGGATTATTAAAAACTTCACAGACAAAAAGAAAATAATAAGCAGACCAGCATGATACAATTAGGATCCTTCCATGGCAAGATGGAGGAAAACTAAGATACACCAGTTGAAGCTCCTCTGCTCACCATTACCTTTTCCTTTCTTTTTCTTTTGATTCCCGTCCTTGCAGCATTGTTTTTATTCCCACTTCACCCCCACCAGGTGTTAACTTCTTAAACTACCCTACGCAATCTGGAGAATGGAGGCTAAATGAAGGGAGATGACTTGTGGTTGGAGCGCAGATGGGCCAAGTCCCACACTGGGATAAGAGCGAGCACTGGCCGCGTCCCACACTGGGATAAGAGTGAGCACGGGCCGTGTCCCACACTGGGACCAGAGCGAGCACGGTCCAAGTCCCACACTGGGATCAGAGCGAGCACGGGCCGTGTCCCACACTGGGATTAGAGCGAGCACGGGCCGCGTCCCACACTGGGATCGGAGCGAGCACGGGCCGTGTCCCACACTGGGACCAGAGCGAGCACGGTCCAAGTCCCACACTGGGATCAGAGCGAGCACAGCCTGGGTCCCACACTGGGATCAGAGTGAGCACGGGCAGAGTCCCACACTGGGATCAGAGCGAGCACGGGCCGAGGCCCACACTGGGATCAGAGCGGGCACGGGCCGAGTCCCGCACTGGGAACACAGCGAGCACGGGCTGCGTCCCACACTGGGATCAGAGCGAGCATGGGCCGTGTCCAACAGTGGGATCAGAGCGAGCACTGGCCGAGTCCCACACTGGGATCCGAGGAGCACGGGCCGGGTCCCACACTGGGAACACAGCGAGCACGGGCCCCGTCCAACACTGAGATCACAGCGAGCAAGGGGCGAGTCCCACACTGGGATCAGAGCGAGCTCGGGCCGGGTCCCACACTGGGATCAGAGCGAGCACGGGCTGTGTCCCACAGTGGGATCAGAGCGAGCATGGGCCGTGTCCCAGAGTGGGATCAGAGCGAGTACAGGCCGTGCCCCACGCTGGGATCAGAGTGAGCACGGGCCGAGTCCCATACTGGGATCAGAGCGAGTACAGGCCGTGCCCCACGCTGGGATCAGAGCGAGTACGTGCCGAGCCCACACTGGGATCAGAGCGAGCACGGGCCGAGTCCCACACTGGGATCAGAGAGAGCATGGGCTGAGC
>NC_057724.1:34766642-34779545 GCF_004010195.1 Chiloscyllium plagiosum | reverse complement strand
ATTGAATGCAAAAGAATTGTTTCTGTTCCATAAATGTTTTTTTTAAGCAATATGGTCATAGAAAGGAAGAGACAACATTTTTGTCAGGTGGTAAGAGTAGTAGACGATGACAGAGCCAGTAAGAACGAGGTAGATGAAGAGATAAACAGTTCACAAAGTGAACCTCCCAACATGGAAACAAGGGGACAGTTATATACTGTACTTTCATACTTGGACAAAGGAGGTTGGGAAGATCTCCTAACGTTACTTAGAAATTCAAGATATTTGTAGAGATCCACATAGATGTATTGCATCTGTCAGGCTTTGTGTGGATGTAGAGGAATCAATATCAATAATAAGACACCCAAACCCAAAAAAACAAGCTCAGGTGGAAATGGAGATTCAACACTTGCGAGAAAATAATGGATCGATAACAAAACGGACAACATTAATATAGTCACAAGAGAGCCAACAGCTTTTGAGAAGCTGAAAGCAATTCTAATGAATGAACTGGGTCAGCCACTGTTGACTTTACCAAACCTTTTGAAATGGCAGGTGATTGCTAGTGACTTGGGAGTGGTGTGGTTTTCATGCAAAAGCATGAATCAGTAATAGAGAAGTATGTGGGTTACCTTTCAAGCAAATTAGATCAAAATCAGAAGTACTTTCCTGTGGAAAAAGAGATTCTGGAATTGTTATTGGTTCTCAATATTTTAAATTTGTATTCACCGTGACCACAAAGAAACATTACATTGACCATAATCCCATGGCTATTGTTCAAATCTTAAAGTTCAAAATGCATGATTATTTTAATTGAGTTTATTAATTCACCCTGTGATATCAGAATTGTTTGTATTGCTAGAAAGAGTAATGTAATTACAGATGAATAATCAAGAATGTAATTAGACTGGAATAGGTTGAAACTTTACGAAAAGATAACAAGAAATTTTACAAATCCCGTATGAAGAATGAGTGAGGGTGAATAAATATAACTTCTGTGTTGTATTGTATACACACCATGTGTATCGGGTTGTGAAACATATAAATTGTATTTTACTCCTCAAGACAGGTGGCATGTAAGGACTACAGGAAATTTCAACTGCAATGGTGCAGAAAATGAATCACTTCTATTAAAAATTTAAGGAAAGTGTAACTTTGTGATGTTAATTTGCTGGAAATGGATTTGACCTTTTTTTTTAGGAGAAAGTGAGGACTGCAGATGCTGGAGGTCAGAGCTGAAAAATGTGTTGTTGGAAAAGCGCAGCAGGTCAGGCAGCATCTAAGGAGCAGGAGAATCAATGTTTCGGGCATTAGCCCTTCTTCAGGAAGGGCTTCCTGAAGAAGGGCTCATGCCCGAAACATTGATTCTCCTGCTCCTTGGATGCTGCCTGACCTACTGCGCTTGACCTTTTCTTTTAACCAAACCAGTCTTTGGAAATATAAAGTAAAAGGCAGGAACTTGACGCTGTACTCAGAGGAGAGAAAGCAGTTGGGTCACTGACCTCCAGAAAAATCTGTAGGCAAGCAGGATCCTTCTCTCATTCTCTTTCCCACTTTTTAACAAGAAAATAAACAACACTCAAAGACTTTGCCAGCAGACAGAGGCTCTCTAATTAAAGCCAAGATCTAGTTGCAACCAATCAGATTGAGATCACTACAGTCAACAACATTACATCATTGCCAAAAGTCAAAAGAAAAACAGTTTTAAACTTCAGCTCAAATTCATGGAAAGGTTGCCTTTTTGCCTATATTTTTCACCCATGATATCACTAAAAATACCATCTCATCTGAATGTGCTATGTGCAAATGAGTGTGTTTCTTTACATTTAATGACAGTACAGTTTAAGTAAATGTACCCTGACTAACCTTGACCAGTACATTAGCATTTCATAACCTATTTTTGCCACATGTTTAGAGAATAAATTTGTTCTAATAAATACATTCACGATTTCCCGTTCTTTGATGAAACCTGGTGGGTATTCATTTTTTTATCAAGGTCATGACCACTCTCTTAAAATATGAAACATCCCAGTGTTTAAATCTGTCATATTTCACATTTATGGAAAATTATGGAATAGTCGGGCTTAACTTCCACCTGGGTCACAACATTAACTATTTTTCAGGATTGATTGATTGGCAAGACTTTGTTCAGCCACACTGGACTCAGTAATCAGAGAGCCGAAAATGATCTCACCAGCCACAGTTTCCTGGAAGTATTAGTATCAGAGAATGGGCCTTAAATCATGAACAGTGATCTCTGGAAGTTCAGTTTGAAGGCAGGCATCAACCATGTGTCAAGTCTTTCACTTCATCCTCAGTCAAACAAGATGGTGGAATGAGCAGTCAAGACTGTGAAGTCACTGATGCATAAGAATCCAGTCTGGGAATTAGTTCTGCTCAGTTACAGAGCAATACCATTGAATATGGGTACTTGCTAGTGATATTCACCACCAAAGATCAAAATGCAAAACAATTTGAATAAATCTTAATGTGAACTTGTATGCTCATGTACTCATTATTGATATCAGACAGTGAGATTTCAACTCTTTGATTTTGTTAACAGATTTTTTTTTACAAATGCATAAACTGAAGATAACATTTCAACATGATGTTAGCAACATAGTTGTGCACAGAAAAGGGTGCTCAGAGAAAAGAGAGGCAGTGAATGCTGTAGATTCTCAGGTCACTGTCTTCACCTATGGCAAATGGCTGCCTTGCCAGAATATTAAACACTTCGCAATTGATGGCTACAGCACAAACCATTAATCCACATGAATGAAGGTTGCAAAAGAAGTAGCCAAGACGGGGCCTTAAGATGAAATAAAAACATAAAATGCTGGGAATCTGTCTGGAAACATCAGTGGAAAAATAAACAGAGTTAAAATGTTTTGGTTTAATGACTTATTAGAAAGTGAAATATAAACAAGTTGAAGATTTCAAGCCAGCACAGGGACGGAATCACAGAATTGTTAAGGTGCAAAGGAGGGTATTCAGCCCATTGTAACTACATCACATGAGTGGGATTAGGGTAAAGGACAAAAGGGAACTTCTTCTTAGGGTAGAACATGGGAATGTTAAAGTAACAAAAGGGATGGTACTGCACAGTAAAAGAGGATGATACTGAAACATGTTGTAAAGTAAAAGTTAATGTACCTTGACTAACCTTGACCAGTTTGTAGTCAGCTTTTTCAACTCAGGTGCATTATACGGTGAGATAGGCAAAGCAGACAAGAGTCTGGGAAAGGTCCAATACAACTTTATTAAACACTTTATCAAAAAAGAACGAAATGCTTCAGATTCTACTATTGTACTTTAATTAAACTCTATCAAACTCTATCAATCTCTTCATAGGCCTCTTCAGTAAGCAGTCTTAAATCTTTCAGTAAACAACCTTAAATCCACACTAGCTATCTACTTCTGTCACACACTTCTGAGGATTTGCTATCCCCTATCTACACTTCCGTACCGCTATATTTGAATTGATTGTCTGAAAAGACTGAAAACAATAGTCATTCAATTCGGCAGGGGCAGGCTGTTCCTTAGTGTTTGAGGTTGGCTGATGTTTCAGCATCTGCAGGCATTGATTTGGGCTTCCCTTCTCATCCAGGGCTGGTTCTGGTCTTCGGGTCATCTCAGTGAGGTGGTCTCTCTGGGTCCGGTTGATGCTCACCACGAGGTACAAGGAGCTGGAAATGCTGGCAGCTCGGCTGCCAGTTGAAAGTGCCCTCTGGAGACACCATTGAAGAATGTGCACAAAGCAGAGCGGATTGGGACTCCAGATTACCCCTTTTATCCCCCTCTTTTCACCCTTCTCAAAGATTCTGTGATCTCAGTCTAATACTAGCATTGGGCGGGTCCAGGAAGATCCAACCACTTTCCATGCCATGCCTCTGGCCTCCTATGGAGCTGGCTGCCACCAAGTCTGTATAGCATGCTTCTTACAAAGCAAGTTCACTGGAGGTGGAAACAACGGCTCGTTCTGAAACAATGCGGCTGTTAGTACCTGGCCAGGCAGATCCAGGCCTGTCCGGTTTCAATGGCAAGTTGATTGTCAAAGGTCTGGCTGCGTGAATACAGTCTGTTCCAGCTCAGCAGTTTGCAAATTGCAGAGTCTGGCTTGGTTTAAACTTGGCATCCACATTTCCAGTTTTTATTCTTGCTTATGAAATATGTCAATATTTCTGTAACAATCCTAGTGGTCTTGGGTCAGCTGACCATAAATAAACATGCAAAATAAGGATTTCCAGATGTTCAAATGGAGAGACAGAATTATCAACAACATCTGCCATCTGAAAAAATGGGGGCAAAGGTTATGTTCTGACATTGTTGCAGTCAAAGTTCAGTACAGAATGCGAGAAAATATATATTTGCAAAGTGTGATGCTATTTCTTGAGCCTATATTAAACTTCATTGGAATATTGGAGTAGGCCAGGAACAGGAAAGCCGAAGTGGGAATAGGTAGAGAATATAAAAGAAATGTATTCATCATATTTGTGGGTGTGGGCAACGCTGGATGGCCAACATTGCCCGTCCCTCATTGCCCTTGAGAAGTTGCCTTCTTGAACTGCTGCAGTCCACATGCTGTGGATTGACCCACAATGCCATTGAATTGAAAATATCAGGTGACTCAAGCTTGCAGAAGCAGATTTCCCCCTACATACTGCCAGCGTATGTCTGCAGTACACATCAGGGAATTTGTATACTCATTCCACCATTGTCTAACCATCCATTTTAATGAACAAAACATTTCAAAATGGAGATGTGCAATATCTTTATGTGTGGAGCAATGAAGTTGAAAATTGCTTCTCTGGAGTTTATTACAATCACAAGCTTGGTGCTGTTACTTCATACTTGCTATAAGAGGTTAAAAAAAATGCTCAAAATTTCTAAACTCCAAACACTTTCCAAATACAAACAGGAGATTTGACAGGAATAAGCTGCAAAGCACTACATTCAGCTAGTGACAGAAGCCTGTTAGAATAAGGCAGTGGGCTGAGTTGACTTCCAACTTAGGCAACCTGCCACTTTTGAGGGTGCAATGTCTGGCTAGGATGACTTTGCTTGAAAACAGTTTGCAGCTCCTAAAGACAAAGTTCACATTTCAAAATTGGTTAATGGCAATCAACTTTCTGAAGCTATTGACTAACTTGCTTAGTCCATGGGCCTTCAGTAGCCTGATAGTAGAGAGGAAATGCTCATCAAGCAGCTGAAAGAAAGTCTTTTTCTCATTTATTGGTTGACAGCCTAACAATCATGAAGAAACGTGACAAATCTCATTCATGCATTAAACAAATATTCAGGACAGCAACGTGTTTAATGACCAGACCAGGATTGTCAACGTAAGGTTCCTTACTTTCCTCAGCTATGTACTACCCTTCTCATGTCCGAGAATCAGAAATATGTTCCTCCAATTTCAACCACCTGATGAAGGTGCAGCGCTCTGAAAGCTAGTGCTGCCAAATAAACCTGTTGGACTATAATACCTGGTGTTGTCTGATTTTTAACTTTGTACACCCCGTCCATTACCGGCACCTCCAAATCATGACTTCTCATCTAATGACCACATTACATTTAGTTACATTTCCTCTATTTGGACATGCACACTTTTAACTTGCTACTCTCTGCAATTGTTTTGCTCTTTTGCCCGCATCTTATTTTTTTCAATCATCCATGTTATATTACATTTTATCAAGCAGCATCAGACTAGTTCACCAGAAGAGATGCATGTGTCCTAGCACAGCTGCAGAGGACAAAGGTACAAATTTCACTGGCTCAGCTATCAGATGTAATGTGTTTTTATAATTCTGCAAGTTGCTCAAAACATTCGACTTCCTGCCAGACATCTTTTGTAGTAGAGGAAACTCATTCACCATAAGTGGTAACTCCTGTTGGTTCAGAATGCTGTACAAGTTAGTTGAACTGCAATGCTTTATTTGTCAGAAATTTTGCAACTGGCCAACTATTGGCATCTTAAAATTTATATCATCTGCAGACCATTAGATTTGGATTTTATTGTCACATCTACCTGAGTACAGGAATATAAGAGTGCAGTGAAAAGATTACAAAGTTGCCATTCTCCACCATCTTAGTAAACAAAAAGCAGGATTAAAAACAGAGGCACAGTGGCACAGTGGTTAGCACTGCTGCCCCAGAGACCTGGGTTCAATTCCCGCCTCAGGCAACTGTGTGGAGTTTGCACATTCTCCCCGTGTCTGTATGGCTTTCCTCCGGGTGCTCCGGTTTCCTCCCACAGTCCAAAGATGTGCAGGTTGGGTGAATTGGCCATGCTAAATTGCCCGTAGTGTTAGATGAAGGGGTAAATGCAGGGGAATGGGTCTAGGTGGGTTGCGCTTCGGCGGGTCGGTGTGGACTTGTTGGGCCGAAGGGCCTGTTTCCACACTGTAAGTAATCTAACCTAAAAAAAAGAAACAGCCAAAAGGAAAGGAAATATCCAGATCACTATCCCTCCTCTGCCAAGAGTCCCCACTGCCAGAAAAACAAAACCATCCCTCAGTCTGTGGACACTCAGATGTCATATATCCCTACACACTGCTGCAGTCAGAGTATCACCACCTCCGTTGTTATTAATCAGAAATATGTTATTCCAATTCTGTTTTGTATTTAGCTAGCGTTCCTTTGTTTTTTTTTTAAGATTCATTCTGACATAGGGTTCAACCTGAACAAGTTTCCAGCCAATTCATTCACCCAACAGCAATGTATATGTAGGTCAGGTATCATTGACCACTGAAGTTAAATATAGAGGAACAGTTGGCTCAGAGTTTGTACCAAGTCATTAGCACAATCTCAGGCTTCTGAAAAGTTTATGCAATCATTAGAGCCAGGAGATTGTGTTACAGCCATCATACACTCCTCACCATCTGTTCTTTTATACTACACCATTCTGGGCAGGTGGACTGTTCCCTGATCTCCAATAATGTTCCTCTTGAGCCAACCACAATGGTCCAAATTGCCTCTCACCATCTGTAACACAGCATAGAGGCGTACAACACCAGTTACCATCTCACCACTGATAATTCCAAAGCAAACTACTATGAGTTCAAAAAACATGAAATATAAACAGAAAGTCTCCGACATAATTGATGGGTGAAGCAGAATCTATAGAGAGAGAAAAACAAAGTCAATGTTTCAGACTGTGACCTTCCACCAGAATAGAACAAACTTAGCTGTGGAACAGGTGTTAAATAAGTATGGAGTGGGGGGTGGGGAGCGAGGCTTAAACAAAAGGGAAGGTCTCTGGTAGGGTGAAAGGCAGCAGAGATTAAATAACAAAAAGGATATGGCTGCAAGAAAGGAGGGAATGCACTGATGCCTCTTTCCCCTAGTCTTGTCCATTTCTGATAAAAAGGCGACCAACCTGAAACATTGGACTTGATTTTGCAATCGGGCTGCAGGTGCTGGTAGTCGTACCAGAAGCAGCTTCTCATGGTCACTGAGCAGTTGACTGAGGAGAGTCACTGTGAATATCCAATTGAACTGCAGAGACAGGAAGCAAAGCAGCGTTGGAGAATCTGTTGATTCTGCAGCAGAAGCTGGTGTCATATTTGAAGGACTGCCAGCCCTGCATTCACTGCTGACTGATCTGAACAACCCTTTACATGAGGGTTGCCTCAGAACCTAAAGCCTTCTGCCTTTCAACCAAGAGGCTTACTGAAAACATGAATAGCAGATGGGATATCCCAGACAGTTCCAGGGTTCATTAATGCCTCCTTGAAGATTTGCCTCCAGGCTGCAAGCACAATGTGGGAAGTCTTATTCCCAAAGGACATGAGGAGGGGATCGGCCTGGCTGACTAAGCAAGCTTGGATCAAGTTTGCAGGAAATTTGGCAGCTATGGGATCAGCCCCGGAACCTGGATCCAGTGCCGCAAAGCAATCAAAGATCCCGCCAAGATGAATACTCTGTACACCTTCTCCTTTTGGGACTTGGATATGACAATGCTCAGGGTCAGTTTAGTGAGGAAGGACCAGCCACCCAGTCAGTAACAATGGTGTCAGACTATATCATATTGAGTCAGAGTAATGGCTGCATTTCAGTGTCTGTTTTGGTCATCCTCACAAAGTTTGTCAAGAGTAGTCTTGTTCAGGAGGCATTCATGGGCCCATATGCTGGGTTGCTGAGCTCTCACCAGCATTGTGTTTGGCTCGGAAGGAAAATTGACAGTTTAGTATTTTTTTACTTGCAAGAGAAGATGGCACACAACAGGACTGGTTGTGTGCAGACCAGTAAAGTGGCACCATGCATACCCAATGGACGAGGAGGTTTTGGAAATGGCAGGAAACTGGGCAGCTAATGATCATAAAGCAAGACATGAGGGCAAGTGTACTAGTGCATTGCCACAAAGGTGAATCTGGCACACTCAAGCCATAGTGTACATGCATTCACAACTGGATTAAGAAAGTCCATAGCAAGCACAATTGGGATGAGGACATAGAAAGTCTTCAACCTTTCAATGTTTCAGCCCTCTCATGCAGGTCAGAGTAGTGTCAAAGGTTGCAGGATTCGGAGACCGGAGGAGTGCAGCTGGACACTTCAGAGGAAGAGGGCAGACCTTCAGAGGGTGCGGTATCAATTTATTCCTTCATGATCACAGATGTTTTTATGACGGGGCTATCACAATAGGATTTGATGTCACAGATACTCCCAATTGGTTGACCCAAAGTGACAGACAAAGTTGCTGACAGTCAGAGGACTCTGGGATGACAGGCCTATGCCAAACTCCAAGCTGATGAAGTGCCGATGGAGTCATCAACAGCACAATTGCTGCAGTTTCAGCAAGAAGTGAGGGAACCTCTGAAAGGACAGCAGAGATACCCACTCCAATATGAATGACTTGTTCTGTGGAATACAGAAGAGTTCCACTTGATCAATCTTGGCACAGGACTGGCATGTCCAGCGATCCAACAACCTGTTTAATGGTCACATGATTTACCCGTGACAATGTTCTACATCATATATAGGTTCCTCACAGCTGTAAGCAATCGTATTTTTATTGAGTAAACCCTGTCTTTGACTTTTCATCTCTGATGATGCACCTGAAGATAAACAATCTATGGCAGCTCAGACTGCCAAGGTATTTACGCACCATGCACACAACTGTACGGTCCATGTTTGATGGTGCCAGACTAGTTGCGCAATCTGTTGTACAATATAAAGTAAGTTCTGAAAGGGTTAATGTTCATATTACATTGGATCCACCCATTAAACTGATGTCACACACAGTCTGCCAGTAGATACAATGACTTCTACTTCAGCTTTCAGATGGAACAGGTGCATTTCCACTAACTCCCTAAGGTCTAAGTAATTAAGTCAAATCAAATGTGGTTATATTTATTGCTATCATACAATAAACCTCCTTGTTATCTAAGGACTATGCTCCTTCTGTAGAGACTCTCTAATGACATATTATCTACCACTGGTCACTAGAACAGCCCAAGATAAACCAAAGGCAAAGGAAGATTGGTGACAGCAAAACTATTTCAAGCAGCCGTGCTCCAGTCCCACAAACAGATAGAGGTGGCAATTGTGACAAGATAATAGGATATACAAGGTATCAGGGTGGACATTAGATGAGATTAGATTAGATTACTTACAGTGTGGAAACAGGCCCTTCGGCCCAACAAGTCCACACCGACCCGCCGAAGCATAACCCACCCAGACCCATTCTCCTACATTTACCCCTTCACCTAACACTACGGGCAATTTAGCATGGCCAATTCACCTAACCCCTGCACATTTTTGGATTGTGGGAGGAAACCGGAGCACCCGGAGGAAACCCACGCAGACACGGGGAGAATGTGCAAACTCCACACAGAGAGTCGCCTGAGGCGGGAATTGAACCCAGGTCTCTGGCGCTGTGAAGCAGCAGTGCTAACCACTGTGCTACCGTGCCGCCCAGGACATCTGGGAGAATGCCATACATTGGTGACAATATTCCCCTTCTAAGCAGCCATTCCAGGGGTCCACATATAAAGATCGATTCCCGGTATCAACCTTTCCGGTTTCATTAGTTGCTGTTGTGCACGGACCTCAGAGGTCCGGTCCATGAAGAAGTAACCAAAATTCGAGGGAATGTAGATCAGTGGAATGGTAGCTATTCTTGTTGATGAGCTTGTTACTGTTAATCAGTGATAAACAAGCTGCTCATTCAAGGCATGATTGATTGGATGACGAGATGGAACTGGTTATTGTTCAGAAGGGACTGTCTTGCTGTAGAAGTATAGGAGGTTTTTGCTCACACAGGGTGGCCAACTTTATGAGTACAACTTCAACAAAGTTTTTTTAAACTCGGGGCACAGAGGTAAAATACTGCAGATGCTTGAAGTTTGAAATAAGATCAAAAAAGAGAGAAAAAACAGGCCAACAGCATCTTTAAAAAGTTAAGGTTGCAGATTAATGATCTTTCAGCAGAACTGAGAGAAATAGAAATGTAAGAGGTTTTAATCCATTGACGGGAAAGAGACTGAAAGAGTGAAGGATCTGTGATGGGGGGGGTACCAGGTGAGATTAAATAATCAAAGATTTCTTCATTTCCCAGTGAAAACAGAATGGCAATGGACATCTAAAAGAATCAAAGGTATAAAATGCTACATTAAAAATCAGCTACGTACAACATGAATGGAAAAAAGAAAGAAAAATAAAACAAACCCAATAAAGCAATAAAAAAGTAAAAACATATAAAATAAGATAGAAGCAGATAAAAGCAAAGCACAGTTGTGTAGATGCTTGTGGTCTGAAAGAAAAACAAAACGTGCTGGAGAAGCCAACCATCCTGGTAGTATATGTGGAGAGAGAAACAGAGTTAATGTTTTAAATCCAATATGATTCTCATTCAGAATTGAAGGGGGATAGAAGATGTTAGTTGTTATACTGTAAACATAAGGGGGTGGAATGGGGTGGGGGTGCCAGAAGGGAAGGAACGGGAATGATGTAGGGAACCAATGATATTGGTGCCCAAAACAAAAGGCATCAAAAGGGAGTAGTAAATAATGCTAAAGTACTGTGGATGCTCGAGGTCTGAAAGGGAGTAGTAAATAATGCTAAAGTACTATGGATGCTCGAGATCTGAAAGGGAGTAGTAAATAGTGCTAAAGTACTGTGGATGCTCGAGATCTGAAAGGGAGTAGTAAATAGTGCTAAAGTACTGTGGATGCTCGAGATCTGAAAGGGAGTAGTAAATAGTGCTAAAGTACTGTGGATGCTCGAGATCTGAAATGATAACAAGAAAGTGCTGGAGAAAATTCAGCATGTCTGACTGCATAGAAAACAAATAGTGTTAAAAGTTTCAAGGCCAATATGACTGCTCTTTGGGAAAGAGAACTTAAAATGTTACTTTTGTTTCTCTCTTCTCAGGTGCTGCCGAACCTTTTTGAATTCCCCTATCCTTTTTTAATGGCAGTAAAGGAGGGGGAAAGAGACAAAAGAGGTGTTAATGGTAGATGCGAGTCATAAAAGAATGGGTCAACTTTGCTGAAAACAAATCTATACAAACAAGACACTAGGGAGTTGTAATCAAAATAGAGAACAGTGTTTATTCTCGAAAGTTGAATTCTGACAGCTGTAAGGTGTCTAAGCAGAAAATGACATGCTATTTTTCCAATTTGCATTGGGCATTGCTGGAGCACTACAGGAGGAGAAAAACATTAGGATAGTACTATATGATAGTAAGATATGATTTAAGGTTGTTGAACTTAATGTTAAAATCAACTAGGAGAAAGTGAGGACTGCAGATGCTGGAGATCAGAGTCGATAGTGTGGTGCTGGAAAAGCACAGCAGGTCAGGCAGCATCCGAGGAGCAGGAGAATCAACACTTCGGGCAAAAGCCCTTAATCAGGAATCAAACTCATTCCTGATGAAGGACTTTCACCTGAAACATCAATTCTCCTGCTCTCCAGATGCTGCCTGACCTGCTGAGATTTTCCAGCTTCCTTTTCTTACTTCGCTCAGAAATTTAATAGAATATAGAAATCTTTTACAAATAATGAATGGGCTGAAAAAGGAAAAGTGAAAGTGAGCAGGTAGGTGAGTGATTGATGAGTTTTGTATTTTATTCTCTCCAAACTAAGGTAGTAGTTTAAATTATATCTAAGAAAATGTAAGTATTGTGTTGAATTTATAGCTTGTGACACTGGCGAAGCATGTTGAAGTGATTAATGCTACAAATAATTGTTGAGTTTCAAATTTCAGAATTTGTAACATTTACTAATAAATGAAGTACAGGTATTGTAGGGCAGGTCATGTGTTGCAGCAGTAACGTGTATGAGGCAGTGGACATCTGTGTAATCTGCAACAGCCACATCTACAGTACTTCCTGAGAAGATACGTCCAAGTCAAGGGAGAAAGCACCGATGTGGTCGATCCTTTCAGGATGTGGACCAGCAAACGACAAGTCAGGGTAACCCTGAGGGTCGATGCCAGTGGGAACATCCTCCACCCACCCTCCAACTTTGCCATTGGAGGAAGCAGAGGTTACCTGACGTACGCAGGGCAGTCGAAAGTGTGCCAAACCTGCGGGAGGTCAGGCCATATAGCGGCGGATTGTGAGGCGACCGCCTGTCGAAACTGCAAGCAAGAAGGCCACCCAATCAAGGAGTGTAAAGAGGCCAAGAACTGTAATCTGTGCGGAGAGGCGGGCCACATGTACAAGGCCTGCCCAAGGTGAGGGGCCGCCACCTACACACAGATGGCCGGAGGTGGCAACACGAGCCGTGGGCCGCATAAGACCAGCAAGGTACCACAAAACAGCACGGGAACGGTGTCTGGAGGCACCCAGAAGGAAGGGCAGGCTGTAGCGGAGCAGACGGCAGACAGCGGGGAGATGCAGCAGCCGATCCAAGCTCCTTCAGGACAGACGGAGGAAATGGAAGAGAAGGGACCAAAGGAGGCAGAGGATTGGATTACTGTCA
>NC_057724.1:34752292-34763485 GCF_004010195.1 Chiloscyllium plagiosum | reverse complement strand
GTCTGACCTATTCTCAGAACGTGTGACACTGCATTCACCCGGGCTATCGTCCAGTTTATATGGATGTCAAAGATGGACCGGGTCCGAAGGGACTCACTGTATAAAGATCTGGGCAACGGGGGAAAAAATATACCCAATGCCACCCTCACCCTGATGGCCACCTTTGTGTGTGGCTGCATCAAGCTGTGCGTGGATCCCCGGTACGCAAACACCAAGTGTCACTACGTACTGAGGTTCTACCTGTTCCTGGTGTTGCGAAGGATGGGCCTGGCCTCGCTGCCGCGGAACGCTCCGAGTAGTTGGACCGTTCCATATCACCTGTCCTTCATGGAGAAGTTTATGAAGAAAAACACCTTTGACCACAAGTCCATCAGGAAGTGGTCAGCACATGGTGTCCTTGAGAACTTCGGGAAAAGGAGAGGGCAGATCTTATCGAGCGGTTCCCTGAGCAGACTGTCAAAGCCATTTGGCAGAATGCTCATCGCCAGAACCTTCCAACAAGCACCAAGACATGGCTTGGCTGGTGGTGAGAAGGGCTCTGCCTGTGAGATCCTTTATGCACGCCCGGACTCTCAGCCGCACCACACGCTGCCCTCGAAGCGGCTGCGGGGGGGACGAGACTGTCACACACCTCCTTCTGGAATGTGCCTATGCAGAGGAAGTCTGGAGAGGAATGCAGTGGTGTTTGTCGAGGTTCGTCCCGAGCAGCGCCGTGACGCGGGACTCCGTGCTCTACGGTCTGTTTCCCGGGACGCACACCGAGACGAACATCAACTGTGCCTGGAGGATCATCAACTCAGTGAAGGATACTCTCTGGGCGGTCCGAAACCTATTGATGTTCCAGCTGAAGGAGTTGACCCCGACTGAGTGTTATGGACAGACACATTCCAAGGTCCAGGACAATGTTTTGAGGGACGCGCTGAGGCTTGGGGCAGCTGCCGCCAAGGCGCGGTGGGGAAAGACCACCGTGTAACGTCTGCCTGCTTAAGCCCAGGGGGCCCATGCAGTAAGGGTGCTCCGCTGACCCCCAAGCTAAATATGTGGATAGTAATCATACTGACCTGTATATATGAATGATTACTCTGTCTCTGTATGCAAAGAAATGGAATGTTTACGGATGTACGGCATGACCAATTGTACAGATCATTAAAATATTTTACGAATAAAGTATATTTTTGAAATAAAAAAAAGCAGCCACACCTGCAGTATGTGTCTGCAGCTCGAGGAACTTAGACTTAGAGTTCAGGGGCTGCAGTCCAAGCTTTGGACACGGTGATGCATCAGGGACGGCAGAAGTTATCTGCACATTTTATCTCAGGAAGCAGTCACACCCTTAGGTTAGACACACCAGCAATGGTGAGGGACAGAAGTTTGGGATGAAGGTGGTGTGGAATTTGAGAAGGGGCAATTAGACAGGATCACAGCATTATCCTCTGTGGTTTCTGCTGCTGGTCCTTACCACAGTGACAGGTATTCCAGTAAACAGGATCAGCATTTCCTCCACAAATTTATTGCTGCCTCTTTCTATTGTAGGCCATCTTGTCATTGAGTGTTTGCAAAGTGTTTGCATGATGTCATAGTTGAATAGTTGCTCGCATGTGGAAACTATGAGATCTGAGTATGCAGCTTCCAACAGCATTAATTCTGTGAGCGTGAAGTGAAGCATGTGAATATAAGGCTTGAGTCATGACTCATTTAGATCGTTAGTGGGCAAGGGAGGGGTTAGTGGTGACTGGAATAATGGGTGAGGCTGGTCCTGCTATTGGCATAATTTGGCATATCTGAAAACATTTCCTGTCCTTTGTCACTCGTGTGAGGTAATTAAGCTTCTTGCAACAGGGATCCATATCCTCAGCACCAGACTGGTGTCTGTTATTACTATCTGCAGGCTCCCAATTTCTTTGCAATTGCTGAAGGGTGTGCATTCTGACCCGCCAATGCGAGCAACTCCAGGGGAAACCGTGCTATTTGAGTTCATTGTAATGTCTTTCCAATGTTTCTGAGGCAGTTCTAGCATCCAGTAACAAGAATACTCTTCACCTTTAATTATGTAGGTTTGCTTTAAGCAGTGCTAGCCTTGCACAAACTTGGGCCCTGACTGAAACATGCAGACATTCGACAGCACGTTCAGTACTTGGCTGCGTGCCATAATCATGGAAATGAGCAGGCAGCACTAAGTTTGCACAACTGCCTACATTACTTCAATCAGGCACTGGATTACTGTGGCATCAAATGACCTCGCAGTGCAACTTCGTGAATGAATAAAGGTAAAGAAGGATAGCTAGGAGTCTTGAAAACATAATCCAGAATATGTCAGTGTTTTTCAGACAGTTTAGGAGAAAACTGGCTACAGAAAATGGAAAAAAGCAATAATGCTCAAGAAAATAAATGTCACATGGCTTGTTAACACTTTGGATAATTAAAACATCCATCATGTTGTTCACTTACAGCGATGACGTAGAGTTTCATGAGCGCTACACTTCTGCGTTTCTGGAATTTGATTGGTTTTGACTAACATCTATGCCATGTGAAAAACTAGCCCAAAAGCCAATAAGAACATTGCATTTATTTATAGTCAAAAAGACTTCATTAATAAAATTCTGACACATTCACAAGCTGACATTAAGTGTATTGCTTTAAGTAATGTGGGAATGAAACCTAATCCAACTTGGATTTTTTTAACAATCATGTCCTACATGAATTCTGAGGTAAATATGTGCAGTCTATTGAATTAACCCACCTTCGAATAATTAGCTAGATTGAAGGATTTTGCTGATTACCATAATCACTTCCAGTTGTGTCAAAACTGTCATCAGAAAACGTGGAATAGTTCTAGACCCCAGAAATTATCTCCAAAAGCCATGCTGTAATATTCTGTTTGACAGTCGGTGGGCAGAAAAACATTGCAGCCTCTGTAAAATAATTTCACACTTCAAGGCGGTTTTATCTGGAGCAAGTCCAATGATCTGAAATTAAGAATGATTCCCCTTCTTCACGTGGAACAGCTCAATTTTGTGCCAGAAACAGCAGATGTTTTTGCAGTGGAAAGTACAGAGGCATCTTGCCAAGAACAGCAGTCATTAGCAATCCACAGACCGTAAAAAGATACGTGTTATCTAGGGACCGAGGGAGATTATATATGTCAGCCTCCTGCCTGACCTTGATCACCTACCAACCACACTGCTCCCTCAGGTCCATTTGGTAATAATTTTTTAATAGTCAAATGAGGGCAATGCTCAGACTGAGCCATGACCCATATCAGCATAAACAAGAGCAGATCCTTATCATCCAAACTAGTAGCAATGCACAGTCTTGCTAACATACAAAATAAAATACAGGGAGATTTCAAGTATGCAGGGAGTTGTGGTTGCATGCTTTGTTTTTCTCTCTGATGGTCTTTAACTCATGATTTCTTTGTTCCAATGCCTAATAGTTCATTGTAAATATTTTGGCAAGCAAACTTTAATGATTATCATCTAGGTCTATTATGTAAAGGTAATCAAATTTAATGAAACCAAATGGAATTTATTGATTTTAAAAAAGACTGAATTTGAATTTGTGCAGTGCATTCTTTCATTAAAAACATGTATGCGACCATTTTTTGGACTGAATCTTACAGATTTTAGCAGTGTAGGAAGTGCCCCACAAATCAGTGGAAGTCGTGAGCCCCAGTGACAAATCAATGTGTTGTCATCTTTCAGGAAGTGTGTACAATGCTCCTTTTATACCTCCTCAAAAAAAAATCCGCAATGATGCCTGGCCAGACTGACTTGACAGAAGCGAAGTGCAGCAGTTTGAAGCTGGTCTCCTCACAGGTTTGAGCATCCAGAAGTCATTGACCACAAGCAACTCACAAGTAACAGCAGCCATCCAACAGCTTTGTTGATGCCACTGTGGGAACAGCTATAGGAGTAGCATTGTTAGAAAACATTCTTATGAAAATCTCCATGGATTGAGCAGTTGAGTGTGAAATGAATAAAACACAAGTATATTTCTCATTAAATCAATCACCTTTATATCTCATTTGACATTTTGATCTACAATGTGGTTTGATTGCAGTTTCAGAATCTGCATTGATAGAACGTCACTGACGTGGAAGATGCTCAAACTACAGGAAGTAGGGAGTTGTGAAGGATGTGACAAGGGTGGTTGATATAGAAAGAATGTTGTGGAAGTCATGATTATAAGGGTGTGATTAGATCAGCAGATTTGCTAAGCAATGAGTTGATCTCAGACTGAAAGATGTTAATGTGATTCTCTTTCAGCTATTGCTTTGTCTTTCCCCCATCTTCTTCACCTGATGAGGATTGCTCCTTTTGTATTTCATTGAAATTCAGTCCTCTCTGGAATACAGCTTGCAGCCAATTACATTGACATTGAACAACAGAAATGGATATTAACTCTTGGACCAATCAAGACCCCTGAATCTTTGCTTTCTACCTCTCAGTGGTGTACTCATTTATAAATCCTCAGATACTGAAGAAGTCTGCATCCATACATAGCAAAGTCAGGACATTATTCGGGCGTGGTTTGATAAGTAGCATGTAACATTTCCACCACATAAATGCGAGACAATAGCATCTCCAACAAAAGAAAATCTAAACATCTTCCTTGACATTCAATGGTATTACCATTGCTGAATTACCCATTAGCAATATTCTGGGCGTTACTGTTGACCAGAAACTGAAATGGACAAGCCATTTAAATATTGCAATTACAAAAACTGGTCAGAACTACATATTCTGTGATGAGCAACTCATCTCCTGGTTCCTCAATGCACATTTCTAATCTATAAAGCTTGTCAGGGATCTGATGGAAAACTCTCTATTTCCCGAGATGTCAATGGCTCCAACATGCTCAAGAAGCTCAACCTCATCCAGGACAAAGCTGCCAGGCTGAGTGTTAGCCCATCCACCGTCTTCTTTCACACCCTTCACCACTGATTTACAGAGGCAGCAGCGCGTATCATCAATAGTATGTACCGTATTAGCTCACCAAGATCCCTTCAGCTGTAGCTTCCAAAACTGCAAACTTCACTACCTATAACAGGATAACAGCAGCAGCTGCATTGAACACAACCTCCCAAGCCACATGCCATTCTGACTGAGAACTGCATTGATGTTCCTTGATTGCACCTGGGTCAAAATCATATAATTCCTCTTCTAACAGCATTGTGGGCACCCCTTCCCACGAAGGGCTAAAGTGGTTAAAATTGGCATCTTGTCAAGAACAATTATGTGGGGATAATAAATGCTTACCTAGCCAGCAATGCCAACATCCCATGATTGAATTTAAGAGAAACTCAATAATGATTTCTGCTGGTCCCTACCTTTGGATATCCCGGGTAACTTTGGTGCAGCAAGGTTGCTGATAGTTATCATGGATCACCTAATGTGGGTCTCCAGTTCTTTTAGAAACCGGACTTATACTGTGCTGGGATGGTTAAATATTAGAAAATTGAAAGAGAGTACATGCCCTTCCAAAAACAAAACATCAATATAATGTAAAAATTTACAAAATTAACTAAGCTAGCATCCTTTAATATTCACACAATCTTCAACTGTTATCATTGACATGACAATGCATGATAACCTTGGACCACTTATGAACACATCAAACTTTAATTACAATTTTTCTTTAAATAAAGGATTATACAGCCAAAAATTGAATTAATATGTAAAACCAGTGACTACTTGCATAGGGAGACTCTGAAATACCACACCTGTCATTGAAACTCCAGTGGGAGAAAATCCAGACAAACTGAACTTGCAATCTCCTGGTAGTATCTCAGACTGTGGACATGATGGGAAAGAAAAGGTAAGAATCCATTGGATTCAAGGAAATTTGGAATTGTTTTTAGAATCCCTACAGTGTGGAAACAGGCCATTCGGCCCAACAAATCCACACTAACTCTCCAAAGAGCATCTCACCCAGACTCAGACCCCTACCCTATCCCTGGAACCCTTCATTTCCCACAGCTAATCCACCTAACCTGCACACCTTTGTACTGTGGAAGGAAACTGGAGCACCCAAAGGAAACCCACACAGGGAAAACATGCAAACTCTACACAGATAGTCACCCGAGGCTGGAATTGAACCAGGGATCCAATCACTGTGAAGGAACAGTGCTAACCATTGAGCCACTGTGGACTTAGATGAGTGGCAGGAAGCAGTTTGTTGACTGGGAGATGTTTTTGTGACTGGAAGCCTGTGTCCATTGGGGTTCCTCAAGGATCAGTGTTGGGTCTTTTGCTGTTTGTGATATATATAAACAATTTAGACTTGAATGTCGGAGGTTTGATCAGTAAGTTGGCAGATGATATGAAAATTAGTGTGGTGATAAATAGGGAGGAGGATAGTCTTAGATTTCAGGAGGATATAGGTGGGCTGGTCCAATGGCCTGATCAGTAGCAAACGAAATTAAATATGGATAAGTGTGTGGTGATGTATTAGGCTGGAAAAACAAAGCAAGGGAAGATGTGATGAACACATGAACCCTAAGGAGCACTGAGGATCAGAGGGCCCTTGGGGTGCATGCACAGAAGCCCATTGGTTCTGAAGAAGGATCACGGGATCTGAAACATTAACTCTGTTATCTTTCCACAGATACTGCCAGACCTGCTGTGTTTTTTTCCAACAATTTCTGTTTTTCTTTCTGATTTTCAGCATCCGCAGCCTTCACCATTTCTTTGGGCAGCTCATTCCATACACGCACCACCCTCTGCATGAAAAAGTTGCCCCTCAGGTCCCTTTTAAATCTTTCCCCTCTCACCCTAAACCTATGTGCTCTAGTTCTGCACTCCCCCACCCCAGGGAAAATTGTCTATTTATCCTATCCATGACCCTCGTAATTTTGTAAACCTCTATAAGATCACCCCTCAGCCTCCAACACTCCAGGGAAAACAGCCCCAGCCTGTTCAGCCTCTCCCTATAGCTCAAATCCTCCAACCATGGCAACATCCTTGTAAATCTTTTCTGAATCCTTTCAAGTTTCACAATGTCTTTCTGATCTGAGGGAGACCAGAATTGCACACAGTATTCCAAAAGTGGCCTACCCAATGTCCTGTACAGCCACAACATGACCTCCCAACTCTTGTACTCAAGGGTCTGTCCAATAAAGGAAAGCATACCAAACGCCTTCTTCACTATTCCATCTTCCTGTGACACTACTTTCAAGGAACTATGAACCTGCACTCCAAGGTCTCTTTGTTCAGCAACATTCCCCAGAACCTTCCCCTTAAGTGTATAAATCCTGCTAAGGTTTGCTTCCCCAAAATA
Source organism: Chiloscyllium plagiosum (assembly GCF_004010195.1). Lineage (NCBI taxonomy): Eukaryota > Metazoa > Chordata > Chondrichthyes > Orectolobiformes > Hemiscylliidae > Chiloscyllium > Chiloscyllium plagiosum. The sequence goes on along the minus strand of NC_057724.1, from coordinate 34,756,207 downwards.
CAGCACCTCGCATTTTTCTAAATTAAATTCCATCTACTACTCCTCAACCCATTGGCCATCTGATCAAGATCCTGTTGTGCTCTGAGGTAACCTTCATCACTGTCCACTACACCTCCAATGTTGGTGTCATCTGCAAATTTACTAACCATACCCCTTATGTTCACATCCAAATTATTTCTATAAATGATAAAAAATCAGTGGACCCAGCACCAATCCTTGTGGCATGCCACTGATCACAGGCCTCCAGTCTGAAAACCTTCACCACCACCATCTGTCCTCTACTTGCAACCCAGTTCTGTATCCAAATGGCTAGTTCTCCCTGTATTCCATGAAATCCAACCTTGCTAACCAGTCTACCATGAAGAACCTTGTTGAACACCTTACTGAAGTCCATATAGATCATGTCCACCATTCTGTCCTCATCAATCCTTTTCATTACTTCTTCAAAAAATTCAATCAAGTTCATGAGACATGATTTCCCACACACAAAGCCATGTTGACTATCCTAATCAGTCCTTGGCTGATCAAATCCATGTAAATCCTGTCCCTCAAAATTTCCTCCGACAACTTGCTCACCACCAATGTCAGGCTCACCAGTCTGTAGTGCCCTGACATTTCCTTGCCACTTTTCTTAAACAGTGGCACCACGTTAGCCAACCTCCAGTTTTCTGGCACCTCACCTATGACTATCAATGATAAAAATATCTCAGCAAGTGGCCCAGCAATCACTTCCCTTGATTCCCACAGAGTTCTAGAGTACTCTTGATCAGGTTCAGGGGTTTAGCCACTTTTGTGCATTTTAAGACATCCAGCACCTCCTCCTCTGTAATATGGACATTTTTCAAGATATCACAATCTATTTCCCCACATTCTATATCTTCCATGTCCTTCTCCACAGTAAACACTGATGCAAAATACTCATTTAGTATCTGCCCCATCTCCTGCAGCTCCACACAAAGGCTGCCTTGCTGAACTTTGAGGGGCCCTATTCTCTCCCTAGTTACCCTTTTGTCCTTAATGTATTTGTAAAAAGCCTTTGGATTCTACTTAATTCTATTTGCCAAAGCCATCTCATGTCCACTTTTTTCCCTCCTGATTTCCCTCTTAAGTATACTCCTACTGCCTTTATACTCTTCTAAGGATTCACTCAACCTCTGCTGTCTATACCTGACATATGCTTCCTTCTTTTTCTTAACCAAATTCTCAAGTTCTCCAGTCATCCAGCAATCCCTACACCTAATAGCCTTGCCTTTCAGCCGAGCAGGAATATACTGTCTCTGGACTGCTGTTATCTCATTTTTGAAGGCTTCCCATTTCCCACCAGTCCCTTTATCTGCAATCATCTGTCCCCAATCAACTTTTGAAAGTTCCTGCCTACTACCATCAAATTGGTCTTCCTCCAATTTATCTCTCCCATCTCCTGTGGTTCCACACAAAGGCTGTCTTGCTGATCTCTGAGGGACCTATTCTTTCCCTGGTTATCCTGTTGTCCTTAATGTATTTACAAAATCCCTTTGGAGTTCATCTGCCTTCCCTGTTAGGCCTCTTACATTGAAATATATGCAGTTTTGTTTATCAGTCCTACCTATTTCTCTGCTTTATTCCTGCCTGTCCTGACTGTTTGACTCGCTCCCTTTCCCAACTCTACCAGTCATAGAATGAACTCTTTCCTCACTATTGGCCTGGATACCACCAACCTCCCCCCTATCCCCCCCACCCCCAACCTTACTAGTTTAAATCCTCCTGAGCAGTTCTAGCAAATCTCCCTGCCAGTATATTAGTCCCCTTCCAACTCAGATGCAATCTGTCCTTCTTGTACAGGTCACTTCTATCCCAGAAAAGATTCCAATGATCCAAAAATGTGAATCCTTCTCCATGCACAGCTCCTCAGCCATGCATTCATCTGCTCTATCCTCCTATTCTTACCCTTACTAGCACCAGGAGTAATCCAGATATTACAAACCTTGAGGACCTTCTTTTTAAATTACTGCCTAACTTTCTATATTCTCCCTTCAGAATCACATCCTTTCCCTTCCTATGTTGTTAGTTCCAATGTGTACAATGATTTCCTGCTGGTTCCTCTCCCTTTTGAGAACATTCTGCACCCTCTCCGAGATATCCTTGATCCTGGCACCAGGGAGGTAACACACCATTCTGATTTCTTGCTACCGCTCACAGAAACATCTGTCTGTGCTTCTGATTAGAGAGTCCCCTAACATAATCGATCGTTTGGAACCTGGTTTACCCCTCATTACATTAGAGCCATTCTCAGTACCAGAAATCTGGCTATTCGTGCTACATTGCCCTGAAAATCCAGCACCCCCTACATTTTCCAAAACAGCGTACTTGTTGGAGATGGGGATAGACACAGAAGACTCCTGCGCTACCTGCCTTCCTCTCCTACCTTTCCTGGAGTTAACCCATCTACCTGACTGTATCTGCAGCTTTTCTTCCTTCCTTTAATTGCCATCAATCATACCCCCTAGCTCTTGCAAATTCCTTATTGGTTATAACAGCCATTCCAACCAATCCATACAATCTGATAGGATTTACCACCAAAGACACTTCCTGCAGACATAATCATCAAAACATGGAAACTCTCCCTAAACTCCCACATCCATCAGGAAGAGCACATCACTCGACTAAAGGCCATCTTTGCTCTTTCACAATCTGCAGATCCAGAAAATAGCAGACCTATTGTTCTAAAAATCACAGGAGAGATATAATAGTGCTGGAGAGTGAGCAGAGGAGATTTACCAGGATGTTGCCTGGGCTGAAGAATATAATTATGAAGAGAGATTAGATAGACTGGGATTGTTTCCCTAGGAACAGAGGAGATTGAGGATCATAGTCAGGGTAAACAGGAAGAAACTTAGACTTAAGGTAAGAAGCAGGAGTTTTCTAGGGGACATGAGCAAAGGTTTTCTCACTCAGGGGGTGGTGGGAAACTGGAAGTCACTGCCTGTATGGGTGGTTGAGGCAGAAACCCTCATAACATTTATGAAATATTTAGGTGAGCATATATAATGCCAAGGTACACAAGGCTACAGGCGAAGTGCTATAAAATGGGATTAGAATAGTTAGCTGGTCAGTTCTGACTGGTGAAGGGTCTTTTCTGTGCTGTATGACTCGATGACTCTTTGACTATGCCAGTGACCGGGGTTGAAAGCAAGCTTCATCCCTGATCTGTGAGTACTAATGACTGATGTTCTCATGTGTTACAAAGATCACAATTTGAGAACAACAACTGAACAGCTTACTTTGAGTGCTGCCAGTCAGCTACTGCTGAAAGGAATCAGGACAATAGAGTTTCAATCAACCTATAAAACCAAGAATCTCAAAAATGGACTGTTCAACTACCATTGAGTCATAGAGTCACAGAGATGTACAGCACGGAAACAGACCCTTAAATCCATCTCATTCATGTCGACCAGATATCACAACCTAATTTAGTCCCATTTGCCAGCATTTGGCCCATATCCCTCTAAACCTTTCCTATTCATATAACCATCCAGATGCCTTTTAAATGTTGTAATTGGATCAGCTTCCACTATTTCCTCTGGCAGCTCATTCAATACATGTACCACCCTCTGCATGAAAATGCTGTGCCTTATGTCCCTTTTAAATTTTTTCCCTCTCCCCTAAACCTACGCCTTCTATTTCTGCACTCCCCCACCCCAGGGAAAAAGACCTTGTCTATTTATTCTATCCATGCCCCTCATAATTTTATAAACCTCTATAAGGTCACCCCTCAGCCTCCGATGTTCCAGGGAAAACAGCCCCAGCCTGTTCAGCCTCTCCCTATAGCTCAAATCCTCCAATCCTGGAAACATTCTTGTAAATTTTTTCTGAACCTTTTCAAGTTTCACAACATCCCTCTGATAGGAGGGAGACCAGAATTGCATGCAATATTCC
>NC_057724.1:34709901-34751792 GCF_004010195.1 Chiloscyllium plagiosum | reverse complement strand
AGTCCTGCTATGATTTGCTTTTCCAAAATGCAGACCTCTCATTTATCTAAATTAAACTCTACTTGCCACTCCTCAGCCCATTGGCCCATCTGATCAAGATCTCAGAATACTCTGAGGTAACCGTCTTCGCTGTCCAATACACCTCCAATTTTGGTGTCATCTGGATACTTACTAACTATACCTCCTATGTTCACATCCAAATCATTTATGAATATGATGAAAAACGGTGGACCCAGCACCATCCATGTGGCAAACCACTGGTCACAGGCCTTCAATCTGAATAGCAACCCTCCACCACCACCCTCTATCTTCTACATTCAAGCCAGGTTTGTATCCAAATGGCTAGTTGTCCCTGTATTTCATGAGATCTAACCTTGTTAACCAGCCTAATCTTGCTTACCAATGTCAACACTAGCAGTAAAGCCCACTGTGACACTGTAATGGACAGCTGTCCACTCTTTACAAACCAATTAAGAGACTGATCCAAATATCATTTTACTTTTATCTTTTTGGATGAATCTCTTATTTAATTCAAGAAAACCTGGTTAAATTGGCTCCTTTTAAAACAAAAGTTCATTTGGATCAGGAAAAAGATATCCAGATGGGAAAGTATCCTTTTAAAATTAACCATGTTGCAGTCAGTCCGGGGGGTGGGTGAATAACCAATAACTCTGCTTACCTGAGAGCTTAACATGTTGGAGTATCACATCCGAAACCATAACAAACCTTGCCCTAGGACTGGTCATAAAGTATTGGAGTCCAGTCTGTGATCTACGCAAAGAGTAATGTAAAAACATGTTATTAATTCATTTGACAGATTTCTCCCTATTTATTAAATGTTAATATATCACTCAATCATCTTTTTTGCAGCATAGGCACTGTTGAATTATTGAGATCGGCCTTGTTAATTTGAAAGAATAGTAATGTTTAATACTAATCAACATTGTAAAGAACATTCCAAAAAAGCATCATACTGGACTCAAAGTGTTAACCCTGTTTCTTTCTCCACAAGTGCTGCCAGATATCCTGCATTTTTCCAGGACTTCGTTTTTTTATGAAAAAGACTTTTTTATTTATTTTCTTGCATTTTTGATTGCAGACTGAAATGGTAAAGGGACAATTTTAAGAAATGAAGGATTGTGAAAGGAATTACTGCATTCTCTCTCTCTCATTACAAATACCTAAAGCAGAAAGAAAGTTGATCTTTCCTTACCAGTTGCTGTAAGCTGTAGTTTTTTAACCAATAGCTAACAGACTTTACAATTTGTAAACTTCGTAACTTCTGCAAGAAAGTGAAAAGAATGTGGTAAATAAAGGTTGAAGAACAGCAGTTCTGACAAGTAAAAGGATCATCTCGGCAAACCCCATGGAGAGCGACCATTCAAGTGCCTTCTTAGATTTCCTTCCACCCATAACACCATGATTTTAGTTTCTTTCTCTTTGTCTGAGCATTTGCATAGCTGGAGTTTTATACGTTGATTAGAGTTTTAGCCAATAGAGTTATATGCTGATAAATATGTGAATATTTGTAATAAATAGCCATTTTTGTTCCATACAGAAACTTGGTTTTACTCAGATCACCTGGATCCAAAAAGGCAGGTAAATTGGGGATTATAGCAATTTATGTTCATCGGTATATGCTGCTGTAATTCAACTAGTCATGAAACATTTGCATTGAATTCCACATCCGGCATCTTATCGACCAGTTTTGGGAAATGTCAACTGTTCTCATCACAAGCAGGATTGACCATCTTTTTGAGGAGTCCTTTAATAATTATGACCGCAAATATAATTTGAAGGATTACACAAATCAAGGAGCTCTAATGTGGAGGCAATGGAAATCGGAGTAAAACATTCCACTGATTGGAGTCATACTGAACATAAAGGAATGTAGTTGTGGTTGTTAGACATCAATCAACTCTGCCCCAGGAGATCGCTGCACAAATTCCTCAGGGTAGTGTCCTCGACACAAACATCTTCAGCTGCTTCATCTTTCTTTCCATCATAGGTTCAGAAGAGATGTTCACTGATGATGCACAATGTTCAGCATCATTCGTGATCCTTCAGATCCTGAAGCAGCAGTGTCCAAAAGCAGAAAGATCTAGTCTATATTCAAGGAGCATTCACGCCATACAAATGTTCGGCGATTGCCAACTCCAGCATGAGAGAATTTGACTGTTCTCCTCTTGGCAATCAATGTAATTACCGCCCTGGAAGTAAAAGAGACCAGCCATAAAAATACGGTGGCTACAACAGTAGATCAGAGTCTAGGAATCCTGTGATGAGTAACTCTTCTTCAGACTCCACATATCCTGTCCAATATCTACAAGTCAGAAATGTAATGGAACACTTTCTACCTCCCTGGTTGAATGCAGCTAAAACAATATTGAAGCTTGACACCAACTAAGGCAAAACACCCTGCTTAATTGGTTCCTGGTCCAACATATTTAATATTCATGCTTGTACTGTTACAACTGAGGGATAGGTAGTGCATTCTACCCATAATTAAACTATTCCATGGGGCACAACATAAAATAAAATTAATCTTTCCAGTTGCTGAGATCACCACTTAAATATCTATATCATATTTAAAGAAAATTATCTATCAACCAGACCTCTTTAACAAAATTTGTATGAATGGATGATGTACTAACTGGTTAATATTAAATCAGTAATATGGAACAATGAATGTTCATCTATCTATGTAGTCCAAAACACACACACCCTTTGGGAAAGGTTTTTCATTGCAGAGATTTATGTTCAAAATAAAAAAAATTGGCCATTAGCGTTATTCTGGCAGATGGGTTCAAGTCACTCGATGTCACTGGAGTCTTTGCAGACACAGCTTGTTCAGGAAGTACCGTATGGAGATGTTTCTTCAATCACTCTTCGAATAGAATGAGTAGGTTTCACCATGAACTCAAAATCTAGGGTTTTGGTTTCAGGAATGAGTGATTAGCTGGGTAGCCCTTGCTTACAGCCCCAACAGGGTGAACAACAAAACATGTAGTTATCACCAGTCATACGATTTCTAGGAAGCCTTATTCAGAAAAACTACATTGTCCACAATGGCCTTTCAATGACATCCTTTAAAGTAGGCACTTCATGCATCATCACAAAACAGGAAACAAATGCATTTTTCCACAATCCTACAAGATATAAGTCTTTGAATAAATATTAAATACAAGGCACTTTTGTAACCAATGGCACTGAACAGTGGCAGCAGTGTCCACAATCTAAAAGATGCTGCTGCAACTCACTGTTTCCTTTAAGATCCACCTTCTCGTATACAAAACATGAGAGCATTAAACATTTAAAAGTGAGTGCACTGATGTTATTCTACTTGAAGAATTTCAAAAAAATAACAACATGCCAGAAAAATAAGGGAACTACCAAGGTAACTGCATCAGTTCCACAACATTACAATGAAAGCAGTTGCTCAGTGGGCAATGGATTAACAAAGCTTTGACCATATTGAAAAGGATTAACAATTGCCATCCCGCTGTTTGAAACTGTAATTTACTCCTATAAAGTATTTTATTGTTGAACTGTTATGTGGCAGATATTTGACACATCTTGTAACTATTTGATTCAAGGTACCTAATGTGAACACAGGTAAACATGTTGTGGCATATTACACACCACATGTTCGATTACGCAAATAGTTTTATTCTAATGGTTTCTGTACCATTGACATTATTTTTATCTAAAACCTCAGCCTCCTACAGGATTCACTTTACAAAACATTAACAAAATCAAATGTTGAGATTCTTGGAGAAGACAGAGTGATAAGTACAATACCTGAAACTTAAAACCTGTGATACTGAGAGACTTTTTTCCCTGGCCTGGGAATCTAGAATACAATGACACATTCTGAGGTTAAGTGGATGATCATTTAGCACTGAGGTGAGAAAAAATTCATTTCCCTAAAGGAATCTTTGAAATTCTCTACCCTAGAGGGTTGTGGATGCTCCATAATTTTAAGGCCGACATATTTAGTCTCTCCGGGATTGATGGGGTGTACTAGGGAGCGATAGGAAAGTGGGATTAAAGATGAAGATCAATAATGATCATATTAAGTAGTGCAGCAGGAGAGTATGCATTTACTATAAAGGGCAATGGTGGTGCTGCATTTGATCTATTGCATTGCGTCTTATTTAAAGAATGATGAAAATGTATTGGAAGCAGTTCAGAGAAGGATGACTAGACAAACACCTGGAATGAGTCTGTTACTTTGTGATAAATGGTTGGACAGGCTAAGCTCATATCTAATCAAGCATAGAAGAGTAAGAAGCAACTTGATTGAAACATAAAATCCTGAGGCAGCTTGAAGGGTAGATAGAGAAAGAACATTTCTTCTATGGGAGAATCTAGAACTAGGGATCACTGTTTAAATATCAGGGGTTGTCCATTTAAAACATAGACTAGATAGTTCTTTTTTTCTCAGAGGACCATGAGCTTTTGGAACTCTCTTCCTGGAAAATTGGTGGAAACGAGGTCCTTGAATATTCTTAAGGCAAGGATAGACGGATTCCTTCTTATTAAGCAAGGCGAGGAACCTGGGAATGTGGAACTGAGATTAGGATCAGATCAGCCATGATCTTATTGACTGAAGTAGTAGCTCAAGGGGTTGAATGGCGTATTCCTGCGCCTGATTCGTAGGTTTTAATGTTTATATCTTCTCTTCACTTCTCAGTCTCAGTCTATCCTATCCATCTTCATAATCGCCGTTCCAGACAGCACAAAGGTAATTGAGCCTATTAAGCAGGCAATTAATTCTGATTTTATGAGCTGTATCAGATTTTATAACAAATAATTAGCCATGAGACATCAGCACTTTGATGTGAAGCATTATACAGGACAGTCCCTGGCTGTAGGAATTTGTGCCCAGACACACTTGGCTGGCTAGGCAAGAACATTCTGGTTGAGTGCCCTCAGTAATTGGCACTTGTATACACAGTAGAGAGTAGAGCTGGGATTGTGTAGGGGTAGATGGCTCTGAAAGGTTTGTTCAGCTGCTTGTAATGGGCCTCAATCAATCAGGCTTTGAGAGCTCCAATGAGGAGGGGCATCATAGAGGGAGAGAATAGCAGCCACCAGGACCAAACTTTAAACATTCAAAGATGCAGGCAAAGGGTGGATCAAGATCCCAAGATCCCAAAGATCCTCTGCCATTGCAATAAAAGGGAAAATTAAGCTTGCTGAACATATGACAGGTATCATCTTTTGGACATCACACGCTTGACCTCAGACTTTGTTAAGTTATGATGAATGGTCATAATATAACTGGAGGCATCCGAACTGGAGCTGAAAACAGACAGGGATATTCCAGTGTACTAATTTTCTTTAGTTCAGGTCAATGAGCAATTTTTGAGTATTAAATGTTGTGATCTTAAAAGGACAAGTAAGCATTATGTCTTAGTTTTTACATTTCAGGCACTAATTTTAATATAAAAATTATTCATATATTTACATAACTTGATAAATTGAATATGTAATATATAGAAGTTACAAACAAATCATGCAAGTTCAAAGTATGTATGCATTGATAATTGCCAATAAAACCTCTGTCAAAGTAACCTTGATGAAATTATTAAATAAGCATGAATAGAAAGTTAACAATAAAATGAACAAATTGTGACCACTGTGTGTACGTTTTCACTATAGTTCACCAGGGTGAATCAGCAAAACTTCCCTCTCATATAACCAATATCACCCAGCAATGAAATGAAAATATCATCTCCAAGTTTCCTTCCTAGTCACATGCTGTCATTTCCTTCCTAGTCATTTTGACATATTCCTTCACTATTGCCAGAAAATGATTGCCATTACCTATCTGCAAACATGATGGAAGTACTAGAAGCAAATTATTAGAGTTTTGATTAAAAAAATCTACCACCATCATGAGGGCAATCAGATACAGACAGCAAATGTAGCCTTGACTTGATTGCTCATTTCTTGACAGCAATAATTTCTTTAAAACCTATTTAAAATATATTTTGATTTATGCTTTCCTCCAAAGATGGAAATGCTTCTGTTTATTCTGCCCTAATTCAGACTTAGCAATGTGTAATATATGATATCTATCCTTGCATCTGAGCTATATATAAACATATATAGTAGTCCCCGGTTTTCATACAGAGCAAAAGACAATATAGCAATTCCTCATTTAATGGTGATGGATAACAGATGCAAGATATGTTGTAGTCAAGATAGTGTATTTTAATGCTATGAAGCATTCATTGGTTAACATCATTAATGGCTATAATGATGAGCTAGGGGAGTTAACTACTTTGAGGAATGCGTTGCTGTTAGCGCAGCATCATCCTTGATGAGATGAAACAGGTTATTGATGCAGAAAGGAAATAAAATGGAGTAAGGTATTCTTCCCTACGGAGCTCTTGGAAAGGTATGATTCACAATGAAAACATATTTATTGTTCCCTTGTATTAATAATAATTAAGGAAATTTCCTCACTCAAAGTCAACTTACTCCTTCTGCAGGAGGCCAAATTCTCATTGAGGAGAAAATGAGGACTGCAGATGCTGGAGATCAGAGTCGAGAATGTTGTGCTGGAGAAGTACAGCAGGTCAGGCAGCATTCGAGGAACAGGAGAATCCATGTTTCAGGAACAAGCAATTCTCATTGAGGTTGATTTCAGCTTTATCGGTGGCTGCTCACTGAAATAAGTTGGATGGCACCAGAAGTGAAGAGGGTAAAGGCAATTTTGAGGTTCCAGCTAGTATACTGCAATGTAGGGACAGATGAGTGACAAAATGCAGCATGCTGGACTGAAGCCAGCCAGCATTAAGCTATCACTATAATAGACTGTGGGGCATTGCAGTCAATATAATGGCACTACACTAAGTATCAACATAATTGCCCCTTTTGTACTGAAACTAGGGGTACTTCAAAGGAACCAGTTTACAGTTTGATTGTAAATTAATTAGTAGTTTCTTGTGACTTTATATTTTTGTTATGCTGTGAATAAGCTTCGATAAGATTGGTATAAGAGGTATTTATCTGAAATTATTGAGATGCATTTTAAATTCCAAAGGACACACAGTATTTTTTGTTATTTAATGAATTGAGCAACAATGCCCTGATAAAGACACATAGAACCAAATTAATCAGAGGAGCAGTTATTTCATTTACTTTCCTTTTTGCTTAACTTCTGAAAGTATGATGCCAAAGTAAAAATGTGCATTGCTGCTACAGTATACAATGGCAACTCATCAAGTTTATTTTGACAGCACCTACATCCAGTAAGACCTCAAGTTGCTGGAGATTTGGCACTTTCAAAGCCAACAAGCAGGGGAAGTGTGTCTAAGGTGCAAGAATTTGCTGCCACTCATGTTATTGTAATATAATTCAACAAAACAGAAACAAAAATGGACATTTTAACATTCTTTATGACTGTCCTTCCACCTCAACTTCACTTCCCATTTACCTTAATTTCCTGAGGGATCAAAAATCTGTGTGTCTTAACCTAAATATATTCATATTGTGTTTGATATGACAGAACATGAGTTTTGTCGAAAAGGAGGTGTGCTTTCAAAACTTTTCAGCTTGCATGCATCAGGACAGAATCACAGGATTACAATGCCTACAAAAAGCAACAATTTATGAGAGGAGGGTGCTGACTAGTTGGCAATCAGACCCTGATTAGGAGAAGCTCTGCCAATGGAGAATGTACCAGGGACATTCAACTGCCAAGCTTTTGTTTATCAAACTAGGCAAGGCAACTTTGACTCTGGTGAAGGCATTGCCATTGAGAATGCATGACAAAATAAATGTTCCCCAACTTTGTTTAGTTGAACATGGGCATGTTCTTTCTGTTTGTAAAGGACAGGGTTTTACACCACTCTGCGAGTCTTGCATTCATCAAGACAATTCGCAAGAAATACCAAAATAAAGCAAATTTATGCTGCATGACAGGACAATATTGATTTGTTGCCAAGTGCATTCTGATTGATGTAGGCCATGGATTACAGTATAGATAATATTTCCCCCTAACTTTGGTATTTCTTCCAAATTATCCTGATGAGTGCAAGCCAAAAGATTTCAACAAAATGCATCGCTTTCAAAAATACTCAAATTCTATATAACTAAATAACTAGTTGACTTTAAGATATATTAAAAAAAAGGGAGATCCATACCCATCTGATATAGAACATCAAAGATTCACAACCCTGACTTTGAGTGAAGAGATGTCTCTTCATTTGAGCCTGATAGACCCTTGTCCTCAGACTATCGCCTCACATCTAGGTTCCATAGTAAAGGCACACAACCTCTTAGAGTAACTTCTTGAACAGTAAAAGGACCAATTTATACAATTCATCCATACCATATGGATGACTAAATTTTAGGATGCAAGGTTAGGAAGTAATTAGGAAGACAAATGGAATGGAGTGCAGATAATAAACTGTGAGTTAATATGAGTTTGATGATTGGAAAGTTCAGGGACAAGGAAGGAGGAGCTCCTTTTATTTTACCTTTCAGTCTTTGGTTCTTAATTCGTTGCAAAAGAAAGAACTGGTTGGTGAGTGACCAGTAAATTGTTCTACTTATAATAAATAGTCTGTAAAGTTAAGGTGACGTGGTGCAGCTCTCCTGAGTGGACTGTGCAGCATTTGTTATGTGGAAAGTTTCAGATACACCATGTGTGCCACATAAACCCAGAAAGTGCCATCAGCTGCACATGCTTGATATCTGTGTTTTGGAAGTCAAGTAGCTGTTGGACTCACTGTGGTGTATCCATGAAGCAAAGAATTATGTAGGTAACACATTTAGTAAAGGTGGTCACATGCAAGTTAGGTGAAACGTGCTGGCAGATAGAGAAAAAGGTGACAGTCAGTCATTTTAAATGAAGCAAGCAAGTTGTGCAAGGCTCCCTAGGATGATTAAGCATGCCCCTCCCCCACTGTCCCTACTGTCTGGGCATGTTCAGTACACACTTATTCTGCACATTCTCCTGCAGAAGGAGAGAAGCATTAAGGAATAATTTCAAGGGTGCATTAGCACTACTTTTATTCACACAGAGTATATCACTGGCTGGACCAGCATCTCTTACCTGTCCCTAATTGCATTTGAGAAGGTGGTGGGAAGCTGCTTGTCTGAACTGCAGCTGTCCTTTGTCTGCATTGATAGAAACAGATAGAGGGGTGTGATCGCATGTGCGTGTGCGCGTGCATGTGTGAGAATACTTGTTGTTTGGGAAAGTTGAAAGTTAATGAGTTCTGAATGAAAAGTGGCTCAATGTATCAAAATGCTACAGTTGGTGAAAAACAAGAAAGAATGATATGATATGTTAGTCTGAGATACCTGTGAGATGTTCCTCCTAAAGTTGTCTTTGGACCACACTGGGCCAAATGAAGCCCCAACCCTCTCACAACACGGCTGGTGGGTCATGCAGAAACCAACCATTTTTCCAAACTATTAAGGAGGCAGGTAAATGTGCTCATTGAGAGTTGAGACCTGTAAATGGCTGTTAATTGACTACTTAAAGGCCTTAATTGTAACAAGCTCAGAAAGTGCTCAATGGACCTTCTCACCCTGCACCTAATTGCTGAGGTGGTGAGAAAGGGAGCAAGTATGTCTCCAGGGCCAACTCGCCCCAATTATTTGCCTTCTTGCCACTTCCAGAGCAAGGAAAAATGTGTCCATAATGTTTTAAAGATTTCAAGAGAACTATTACAGTAAGGAGTGCACGGTGGCACAGTGGTTAGCACTGCTGCCTCACAGCACCAGAGACCCAGGTTCAATTCCTGCCTCAGGTGACTGACTGTGTGGACTTTGCACATTCTCCCCGTGTCGCGTGGGTTTCCTCCCACAGTCCAAAAATATGCAGGTTAGGTGAATTGGCCATGCTAAATTGCCTGTAGTGTTAGGTGTAGAGGAATGGGTCTGGGTGGATTGCGCTTCAGCGGGTCGGTGTGGATTTGTTGGGCCGAAGGGCCTGTTTCCACACTATAAGTAATCTAATATGTATAAGTAATGTCTTTTGTCATTAACAGATAATAATTAACAATGCTCAACCAATAATAGATCATTTACAGATGGAAACAGTCTGATTGAAACCAATTAGGAAATAATTGATATCTGTGGAGTGAATCATACCAGAAATGGCCTGTGCCATTTTCATGGAGGAGAAAGTGAGGTCTGCAGATGCTGGAGATCAGAGCTGGAAATGTGTTGCTGGAAAAGCGCAGCAGGTCAGGCAGCATCCAGGGAACAGGAGAATCGACGTTTCGGGCATAAGCCCTTCTTCAGGAAGTTGCCCAGTGTAGCCAAGCATTTTATTATTGTTCAATGTAGAACCATTGCATGCAGGAAATTCTTCAAACACTTCAAAGCATATTCACCTTTATTCACCAACACCAAAAGCTAACAGAAAACAAGCAAATGCATTTACTTCTCAGAACATGGCATGGTGGCTCAGTGGTTAGCACTGCTACCTCAGAGTGCAGGGAATTGGGTTCAATTTCATCTTTGGATGACTGTCTATGTGCTCTTTGTACATCCTCTCAAGGTGTGTGTAGGTTTCCTCTGGGTGCTCTGGTTTCCTCCCATAGCCCAAAGATATGCAGGTTAGGTGGATTGGCTGTGCTAAATTGCCCATAGTGCCAAGGGATGTTTAGACTAGTTGGATTAGCCACAGCAGATGCAGGGATGGGGTTGGTCTGCGTGGGATGCTTTTCGGCGGGTCAGTGTGGACTCAATGGGCTGAGTCACTTGTTTCCACATTGTAAGGATTTTATTAAAGAGATTGTTTTCCTGTTGACCATCAACAATTTTACGCTCAATGAATAATCACAACACCCAGCTCTCATCTACTGGAACTGGATGTCAATTAAGTCCTGTCTGACATGGAGGACCCAGTCCTCCAGAGCTCTGATATGCATTTTTCAAAATTAGAAGCCATTAGTATCATTTCACAAAATAACTCATTTCTAAATTTATTTTAGTTTATGCCAACAAAGTACCACACACAAAGAAGAGAGATGAATCATGTCAGCAAATTTGGAAAAATATTAATGTTTAATCACTGCTAGAACATTGGATAGTGCCCTGTATGTTAGAATTTCAAAACATGCGTAGTGTTTGGACCCAATGAATTTACTAGGATAATTAAAAACTTCTCAGTGCCTTTACATAACTGATTATGAGTGGAATTATTCATTACAAACAATACAGATTGACTCACATTCCAAACACTTTTCAAGGAGAATTAGATGAAATAGAGGAGTAGGCTTGAAAGAGAGGAAAATTGATCAATGGATTTAAAAATATTGTTAATATTTCCAAAATCATTACTGTTTATTACAGAAAGGATGTTATTAAATTGGAAAGGGTGCAGAAAAGACTTACAAGGATGTTACTGAGATTGGAAGGTTTGAGTTATAAGGAAAGGCTGGATAGGCTGGGAATTTTTTTTCCCTGGAGTGTAGGATGCTGAGGGGTGACCTTTTAGAGGTTTATACAATCATGAGGACCTTGGACAGGGTGAATAGCCAAGGTCTTTTACCCAGGGTAAGGGAGCCCAGGTTTAAGATGAGAGGGGAAAGATTTAAAAGGGATGTGAGAGGCAACAGGTGGTGCATATATTGGAATAAGCTGTCAAAGGCAGTGGTAGAGGCAGGTACAATGACAACATTTAAATATATTTGGACAGGTACATGAATAGGAAAGACTTAGAGGGATATGGGCCAAATGCAGGCAAATGTTCAGTTCAGGAAACCTGGTCAGCATGGACGTGTTGGGCTGAAGAACCTTTTTCATTACTATATGACTCTGCAACAAGGATTTCTTTATGGAGGTGAGTAGTTCTGTAAAGGCAAGGGAAAGAGAGATGTGGTTGCAACAACTCATCACAGAATCATCTCCAAGTAAGCTTATGTTCTATGGTTTACTATAGAGTAGCAACAATATTATATGTTTCTTCTTCGGTCAATGTGATACCAGTGGTGGGTAAACTCTCATATTGAAAATACTTGTATCTTAAAATAAAAGGAAGGCCTTCACTTATAAATTACATTTACAAACTCAAGAACATCATTGAGTGCTTTACAGGCAATGACTGAAGGAAATGTAGCAGCAAAATTACACACAACTATCAATGTAATAATGAGCTGATAAATATTTTATAATTGAGTTGGTTGAGTTATAAATAATGACCCAGGCTACCAGAGAGAAGCCCACTATTCTTTAAAGTATTACCATAGAAGCTTTTAAACTCAACTGACCAGACAGAGTGAGGGTTTCCTTCAGGTCTCATCCAAAAGCAAGTAGCTCCTGATATGCAATTTTCCTGCAGTGCTACGCTGGAATTTCAATCAAGATTTTATGCTTAATTCTCAGTAGTGAGACATGAATCTATGATCTACAGACTCAAAAGCAAAAATTCTAAAACTGAATAATTAATAGATATATTTAGAAATTAAAACTTTTTTCAGTTAATCATAAATAGTCAGCATAGATTTGTTACTAAATCATGTTTGTCTAGTTTAGTTGCCCATTATTTTTGGCAGATTATCAATTTGATAGACAACAGAATTGCAATAATTGCATATGGATTATCTAATATATGATAAAATACCTCACAAGATTCTCATTAGCAAGAATAACTCCATTAGAAATTTTCAGATTGATAGTATCTGAAGAAATGGATAGAAAATTGACCAATAGACAGAAAATACAGAATGAGGGAAAATTAGTTGCATTTATGTTGGGGAGGAGTTTCAAAGAATGTACCCAAGAAATTAATATTTGATTCACTTACGTGCTCAATATATAAACTGGGCTTCTGAAGAGGGAACTACATCTTCACATTTGCTGAGGA
This sequence comes from Chiloscyllium plagiosum, assembly GCF_004010195.1. Taxonomy (NCBI): domain Eukaryota; kingdom Metazoa; phylum Chordata; class Chondrichthyes; order Orectolobiformes; family Hemiscylliidae; genus Chiloscyllium; species Chiloscyllium plagiosum. Next base: position 34,738,951 of record NC_057724.1, on the reverse strand, counting down.
CACCAAAATAGTAAGATAGGCAAACAGTAAAAAGAACGAAAATATTTCAGAAATCATAGATAATTTAGTGGATTGGGCAAACATATTAACGCAGATAAATTTGGGATGATATATTTTGGGATAAAAAAAGATAAGGTGCAGAAGTATGTATGTTTATTGGAAAGATACTGATGCTGTGAATACAGGTACCCAAGGGTTCCATTTCATAATTTCACATTCTATAAGAAAACATAGGGAAATGTTAGATAGCTTTATCATTGCCAATATGCAAATTTTTCTGGGCACTGCTGTAGGTCCTCACCATGTGGATTATCTTTTAATTCTTTGGGTCATTTCCAGTTTGAATGGCTGTCCTATAAGATGGATATCCCTTAGCAGTTCGATCTTGACTTTTACTGGTGGTTATAATTGATTTAAAAGGTATGGCATATTATACTTTAAAGAACCACCCTCTATTCATTGAGGTCAAAGTGGCAGATCCGATGACTCAAAACACATATATAATTATATATGCATATATAATTAGGCTAACCTCAGAGGATTGGGTGAAGCCAAAGCATGGGAACTGGAAAATGCTTACTGATGTGTTTACCATTATAAAAATTATACTTATGCAGAGAAATAGCATCTAATGTCTAAACAAAGCATGATTTCTTGTGAGTTTCAGTGGCAGATTTTAGGACTTACTTAACAATTTGAGACTGAGTCAAGTTTCATGATGATTTAAAAGTTTCTTATTTTCCCTTGTGTAATAACGCGGCTGTTATCAGATGCTGAAATATGTGCAAAAAGGTAGTCCAGTACATTTCGAAGGAATGTATTTTAAAAAAAATGGCAATGACATGTTTCCTTAAAAATAATTATAGCCAGCCTATGACAACTGCCAACATATTTGCAAATATCTAATTTAATCCTGATTTGAAATATTGGAAAGAAATTGCTAGGGATATACAGAATTTGCAGGAAGTGATACCACATCCTCAGTGACTTCCAGGAAGGTGGTGCAGCAGATTGGAGAGCCAGCTATTTCCAGATGTCATAAACAGAGTTTGGTCCTTGACAGACAGACTTTTCCGATTTTAATTTGCACGTGCTGTGTCAGAAGCTGTTGAAGCCCTCAAAGGAAATCCTTAAGGAAATGCTTGAGCACAAGCTTCAATGTTTCCAAAAATGTCACTGATCAAGAATGTCATCCTGTGATGTACAAGACAGCAGATGTTGGCACTGTCAGCACGCTCTGGGAGTTTGCACCTTCCTTCAAACCAAAGCTCCTTTTCTGTCCTTATATTTGTTTTCAAATCATTGGCTATTTATCCAACAAATAAAATAAATGTAAAGAATATTTATTTAAATGTTTGGTTATTCTATTCACTCCAGCATAATACCCGGTAAAACTATGACATCAAGAGAAAGTGAGGACTGCAGATACTGGAGTCGGCATTCCTGATGAATGGCTTATGCCCAAAATGTCGATTCTCCTGCTTCTCAGATGCTGCCTGACCTGCTGTCCTTTTCCAGCAATACACTCCCGACATACTATGACATCAGGAGCAGTTGATTTTCCAATCAAAACTTACATTAATCTACTTTCATTTTTAGGTAGATTTTAATGCATTTACATGGATTAAAAACAGCCTGAAAATAGAACACTAAGCAATCTGGTATAATTACGTTGATCATTCATGCCTGAATTTCATCCATTGGAAGATGTACTGATATTATTGGTACTGATCACATTCAGTATCCCATTCAGTGTCCCACTGCCTCTCCTAGGCCTGGATTATCTTGTTTTTTGAGATAAATTGGAAAGCACAAGAGTTTGAAGAAGAGAAGCCTATGTTCCATAACAATGGGAAAGCCCACTGGATCTTTAGGCAAGGAGACTAATAGGCCAGGGAGCTCTTGAACAAATTACAACCTGGGAAAAAGTAGACACAGCCACCAAGAGCTGCTCGCTAATCAGAGGCTGGCATTCCAGAATCTGGCAGTACGGTGGTAAAGACCATGGTTGTTGCCAGTGAAGTATTCCCTGACTCCCAGTGTGAAGGGTTACTCACAAGAAATGTAAGTGCACCTAGGAAATGGGTAAGATTTAACTGCTTTTGGGAGTTGCATGAGCAGGGACAGGGGCTGGGGGTGAGGTAGGGTGGGGTGGAGTGTGGTGGGTTAGGGTAGGGTAGGGTGGGAGGGTGGGCTGCTGAAGACTGAGTATTCAGAAACAAGGGCAAGCAATGGTTCTCAGGGACCACCCTTCTGTGTTTAGTGCCTCAGTTGTTCATAAATTAGTGCAGATCAAGCCACCGCTCCACACCTGACAGCTTTCGTGCACCAACTAACCAGTTAGTTCAGCTAATTCTTTCTTGTTCCTCCTGAAACTAAAATAATTGCTGCCCAGGTGGGAAGACGCCCTTCACTGGTCACTAATTCATGACTTAAGGGCTTCAAATGGTGGCCGAGTGGGAGAACTTCAGACAAAGGTGGGGAAGGCAGTGGGCTTCTTGTTGCCTGTTATCCTGTAAAAATTTAATTCATATTTTGCTTCCAGACCTGTAAGATACGGTCCTTCATCTTTTCTCCCCAGTCCATGGATGAAGTATATGAGCTGCACGGCCTTTGTCAAGGAGCTCGGCTGCTGTTTTACATGAGTTTAACAACAAACTCCATCAATCAGAATGGAACTTAGTAGACCCAGGAAACTGATGCAACACATCCTGTAGATTATCAGCAGGAACGTACTTTTCTGAAGGGGAGAAACAGCAGTCTAACCCATTTTCAGGGAATTCCAGATATTTTAGCAAGGAATTCTGGCTATTTCAAATGACCACATAACCTTAAACCCATAAAGTATCAGAGCATAGTGGGGTAGAATCTCTGCTAAACTGCATTAATTTATTTTCTCATGTGAACATAAAACACGCAAATCAGGGGCAGAGGTAAACACTCAGCTCCTCCAGCCTGCCCTGCCATTCAGTTCAGATCATAGCTGACTTCATTAAGCCATATTCCTATTTACTTTCTTTCACCCATTGGCTAAACAAGAATTGACCTATCTCTGCCTCAAAATAATCCAAAGACATTACTTTTATCACGTTTGAGGCTGAGAATTCCCAAAGATCCATTATCATGTGTGACAAAAAAACCCTCTTCATTTCTGTCTTAAATTTATAGTCCCATATTTTGAAATACTGAAATCTAATTCAAGATTTTCCAACAAGAGGAAATATCCTTTCCACACCCACCCTGATCTTAAATGTTTCAATTGAGTTGTTGTTTACCCTAAGTAAGTTGTGCATGGTCAGGAGGGAGAGATCACATCGGGAGTGAGATAGCCTGAGTGAGGGTATACAGTTCAGGGAATTGGGAGGCAGCGTAGGAATTCAGAGGGGAGTGAGGTGCTTTTGCTGGTTTTTCTTTGGTTCATAGACTTTTTTTTAACAGGATAAGTTGAAGCTCAGGAGCGGGAGCCCAGCACATAAAGAATGACATCATAGGAAAATCATAAGCTCATTGATTGGTAATAGCTATTAACTTGTCTATTATAGGTTACTTTCATATTGAAGGTAAATAGGAGAAATGTTTGCAGATTAGAAACTGAAAGACCAGTAGGAAATTTTTAAGAAAGCAATCATACAGAGATGTAGGTTCAGGTAATGTGCAGTACCTGCATGATGTGGAGCTGGTGGACCCCAGCTATGATCATAACCACCACATCTGGTAGCTTGAAGAATTCTGGCTCAGAGTTTCAGAGTTAATAAGCTGGAGGCTGAGCTTTTAACACTGTGACACATCAGGGAGGGGGAATGTTATCTGGATGCTGTGTTTCAACAGGCAGTCACACCCATGAGGTTAACAACCTCAAATTTGATCAGTGGTCAGGGACAAGAAGGTGTGACTGTGAGCGAGGCAGGTAGAGGGATCCAGGAGGTAGTGCTGGAGGAGCCTCAGCCCTTAAGCATGTCCAACAGGTTTGAGATTCTTGCTCCCTGTGTGGATGAGAGCAAACTGTCCATACCACCATGGTACAACCTGAAATTGACAAGTATGATGTTGTGGGTATCACAGAGATGAGGCTGCAAGGGAATCAGGGTTGGGCACTAAATATTAAATGATACACATCCTATTGATATGACACACAGATGAGCAAAGGGGGTGGGATTGCCTTGTTTATAAGAAATTAAATTAAATGAATAGCAAAAATTAATATAGAGTCAGAATGCGCAGAATCTGTTTGGGTAGATTGCAGAACCACAAAGGGAAAAAGACCCTGATGGGAGTTATGTACAGGCCTTTTCCGAGCAGTAGTCAGGATGCGGGGCAGGAAATAAAATGTGGGAATCTGTAGGTTGTGCACTCTGGTAGGAAGAATAGAGCAGAGACTGTTTTCTAAACAGGGTAAGGCTTCAGAAATCTGAAGCACAAAGGGACTTAGATATCCTATTTCTGGATTCTCTTAAGGTTAACATGCAGGACCAGTTAAGAAGGAAATGCAATGTTGGCATTTGTTTCAAGAAGACTAGTATACAAAAGCAGGAATGTAAAGTTGAGGCTGTATAAGGCTCTGGTCAGACTGTATTTGGAATATTGTGAATAGTTTTGGGCCCCATATCTAAGGAAGGATATGCTGAGTTGGAAGGGGTCCAGATGATGTTAATATGAATGATCCCAGTAATGAAGGACTTGTCATATGAGGAGCAGTTGAGGACACTGCATCTGTGCTCAATGGAATTTAGAAGGATCACTTCTGTTGTGGGCAAAGTCTCAGAGAGAATTGTAAGGGATAGGATTTATGAACATCTGGATAGGAATAATGTGATCAAGGATAGTCAGCATGGTTTTGTGATGGGCAGGTCGTGCCTCACAAACCTTATTGAATTCTTTGAGAAGGTGACTAAGGAGGTGGACGAGGGTAAAGCGGTAGATGTGGTGTATATGGATTTTAGTAAGGCATTTGATAAAGTTCCCCATGATGGGCTTCTGCAAAAAATACGGAGGTATGGCATTGAGGGTGAGTTGGAGGTTTGGATTAGGAATTGGCTGGATGGAAGAAGACAGAGGGTAGTAGTTGATGGCAAAGGTTCATCTTGGAATGCCGTCGCTAGCGGTGTTCCGCAAGGATCTGTTTTGGGACCATTGCTGTTTGTCATTTTTATAAATGACCTGGAAGAGGGGTTAGAAGGTTGGGTAAGCAAGTTTGCGGATGATACGAAAGTCGGAGGAGTTGTTGACAGTGAGGAAGCATGTGGCAGGTTACAGCAGGATATAGAGAAGCTGCAGAGCTGGGCAGAAAGGTGGCAAATGGAATACAATGTAGCTAAGTGTGAGGTGATTCACTTTGGGAAGAATAACAAAAAGATGGGGTACTGGGCTAATGGTCGGATACTTGGTAGTGTGGATGAGCAGAGGGATCTTGGTGTCCATGTACACAGATCTCTGAAAGTTGCCACCCAGGTAAATAGTGCGGTGAGGAAGGCATATGGCGTACTGGCTTTTATCGGTAGAGGAATTGAGTTCCGGAGTCCGGAGGTCATGATGCAGTTGTATAAGACTCTGGTGCGGCCGCATCTGGAATATTGTGTGGGGATGATTTGATAGAGGTGTACAAGATGATTAGGGGTTTAGATAGAGTTGACCGTGAGAACCTTTTTCCACGTATGGAGTCAGCTATTACGAGAGGGCATAGCTTTAACTTAAGGGGTGGTAGGTATAGGACAGATGTTAGGGGAAGATTCTTTACTCAGCGAGTCGTGAGTTCATGGAATGCCCTGCCAGTAGCAGTGGTGGACTCTCCCTCTTTATGGGCATTTAAACGGGCATTGGATAGGCATATGGAGGATAGTGGGCTAGTGTAGGTTAGGTGGGCTTGGATCGGTGCAACATCGAGGGCCAAAGGGCCTGTACTGCGCTGTATTCTTCTATGTTCTATGTTCTATGAGGGGGTTCTCATTGAAACTTACAGAATACTGAGAGGCCTGGGTAGACTGATTATGGAGAAGATGTTTTCACGAGTAGGAGAGACTAGGACATGAGGGCAGAGGCTCAGAATGAAGGGATGACCTTTCAGAACTGAGCTGAAGATCAATTTCTTCAGCCAGAAGGTGGTCAATCTGAGGAACTCATAGCCACAGAGTTCTTGTCTAAGACGGAGATAGGTTCTTGATTAGTAAGGGGTTCAAGGGTTATCGGAGAAGGCAGGAGAATTGTGTTGAGAGACATATCAGCCATGATCTAATGACAGAGCAGACTTGATACGCCAAATGACCAAATTCTACTCCAAAATCTATGGTCTTATAGTCTTCTAAGTTTCAGTCTATTCTATGTTTTCTCACAACCCCCTATTTGAACTATTAATCTGGTAAACTTCCCCATCGACCTACTTCCAATGCATTTACATTCTTCACTAAATCAGGAGACCAATACTGTACATAATACTCCAATGTCCTATATAATTAATGCATAATCTTCCCTTCTTTTGCATTCAGTTCCTTTCCATATGAACAATAATATTCAATTAGCTCCCTTCATTACTTGCTGTACCTGCATAGAGTCATACAGCTCAGAAAAACACCCTTTGGCCTAACTCACCTATGTTGACCACGTTTCCCAAAATAAACTAGTCCCACTTGCCTGTGCTTGGCCCATATCCCTCTAAACTTTTCCTATTCACGTACATGTCTAAATATCTTTTAAATGTTGTAATTGTATTTGCCATTGACCACTTCCCCGGCAGTTCATTCCACACATGAACTACCCTCCGTTCAAAAACGTTGCCCATGAGGTCCCTTTAAAATCCTTCCCCTCTCACCTGAAAAATATGCTCACAGTTTTGAACTTTCTCACTCTAGAGAAAAGATCTTAGCTATTAACTTTATCTGTGCCTTTCATGATTTTACAAACCTTCAAAAGATCACTCCTCAGCCTCCTACACTCCAGTGAAAAAGCTCCGAGCCTATTCTGCCTCTCCTTATAACTCAAATCCTTTCCAGTACCAACAACATCCTGGGAAATCTTTATTAGCCTTCTCCAATTAAATAATATCCTTCCTATAGCAGGGCAACCAGAATCTACACAGTAGTCCAAAAGTGGCCTCACTGATGTCCTGTACAACCTCAACATGGCATCCCAGCTCCTATACTTAATGTTTTGAGCAATGAAGGCAAGCATGCTAAATGCCTTTTTAATCACCCTGTTTCAAAGAACTATGTACCTGAACCCCTAGGTCTCTCTGTTCGATAACACTATCCAGGGCCCTATTATTAACTGTATAGGTCCTGCCTTTGTTTGTTTTGCAAAAATGCAATACTTCGCATCTATCCAAATTAAACTCCATCTGCTACTCCTTAGCCCATTGACTCAATTGATCAAGATCCCTTTGTAATCTTAGATAACCTTCTTCACTGTTGATTGTATCACCAATTTTGGTGTCATCTGCAAACTTAATAACCATGCCTCCTAAATTCTCATCCAAATTGTTTATATAAATGACAATCAGCTGTAATCCCAGCACTGAACACTATGGAACACTGCTAGTCACAGGCCTCCAGTCTGAAAAACAACCTTTTACCACAACCCTGTGTCTCCTACTGTCAAGCCAATTTTGTATCCAATTGGCAAGGTCTCCCTGGATCCCATGTGATCTAATTTAACTATAAGTCTAACATGCAGAACCTTGTCAAAGGCTTTATTAAAACCCATGTAGACAATGTCTACCACCCTGCCTCATCAATCTTTTTGATTATGTCCTCAAAAGCTTAATCAAGTTTCAGACATGATTTCCCACACATGAAGCCATGCTGACTATCCCTAATCATTCCTTGCCTCTCCAAATGCATATAAATCCTATATTTCAGAATCCCCTCTAATAACTTACACACCACTGATGTCAGACTCACTGGTCTATAGTTCCTAGGCTTCTTCTTAGATCTTTCTCAAATAAAGGCAAACATTAGCCATCCACCAGTTCTCTGGCACCTCACCCCTGGCTGTAGATGATACAAAAATATCTGCTAGCACCCTTGCAATTTCCTTCCTAACTTCCTATAACATCCTGGGATACACTTGATAAGGTCCTGAAGATTTATCCAAATTCATGTTTTTTTTTAAAGACCTCTAGTACCTCCTCCTCTGTAATGGGGACTGTTGACACACTGATTCCACTGTGGCTCAGAGCTCTGCAATCTCTCACCATTTAGATAAGAAGCCTTTTTTATTATTTTCCTCGGCCATAATGAATGATTTCACATTTTCCCACATTAGACCCCATTTGCCAGATCTTTGGCCATTCACAGAATCCAACGTTATCACTTTGTAGTTTCCTTTTGTCATTTGTAACGTCTTATTTTAATACCAGCTTTTGTGTCATCAGCAAATTTAGCATCCGTACCTTGTATCCCTTCATTCAGGTCATATGTATAAATTGTAAAATGTTGAGTTGTTGGCCCTGATCTCAGACCACTCATACATGTTGCTAATTCATTTATGATTATTTTTTGTTTCCAGCTAGCTAGCCAATCTCCAAACCACACCAATATGCTACCCCTACAGGAGGAGCTCTTACTTTCAGTAATAACCTTGGCTGGGATACCTGATCAAATGATTTCTGGAGTTCAATGTACATCAGTTTCCCTTCATCAAAGAATTTTCTTCTTCAAAGACTTCCAATGAATTTGTTAAAATGATTTGTTTTTCATACAAACATGTTGATTCCAACTGATTATTTTGATTTTTTTTTAAATGCTCTGCTGTGATGCTTTCCAACATCATCCCCATGATAAATAGCTGGCTAAATTATCAGTTGTTTCCTGCATTCTGCCTCCCCTTTTTTGAATGAAGGAGTTAAATTTTGAAAAGACAAAGAATGACAAAGAAGGAGAAGACTTCCTGATCATAAAGGGTGGCATTAGACCATCAGTGAGGAAGAACCTTGGCACAGAAGATCATGAAGTAGAATTGCTATGAGTGGATCAGCAATACCCTGAAAATGCAGATTAAATCAATTTAAAATCATGAGGGGTCTGGACACAATTAAACAGGGAAAAAACAAGAGGGACAGATATCAGGCATTGGCAAAAAGCACAAATATGATATGAAGGAACCTTCCTCACAGTGAGTGGTTAGAGTCTGGCACAAAACAGAAAGAATTTTGGAAGCATGTTGAATTGAAGCATTTAAGAGTGCATTAGATCATTATTTAAATAATAATATTCAGGACTATGATGGAAAAGCAGAAGAATGGTATTGAGTCACAATGCTCAATCATTGAGCCAATCAAAATGGGATGGGCCTTTTGCACAATAACAATTCTGTGAGTCTGCCATCAAATAATATAAAAATCTAAGATCAATAGAGTTGAAATAGAAATCATCCATGATCTGATTCAAAAGCAGGGGTTAAATGACAATTTCATGTTGCTGGAAAACTGGGAATACTTCCCGCTCTCTTTTGAAAAGGTACTGTGCAATCTTCTACTTCACCCGAGATGGGTCTTGCTTTAGTGACTCATCCCAGAAATACTGCCTTTGACAATCACCACGGTGGGAGTACTTTCTGAAATATTAGGCTCGACTTCATCTAGCTCATAGAATGGGGATTGAATTGATTCAGTGCTACCACTAAACCAAGCTGTCAGTTAAGTAAAAAGAAAGAATGATAAAAGAGAAAGCAATGTGAGTAAAGCATAGAAAATTACATTAAGTAAAAGACTGAAGGATGCTATTTGAGTGGAGACTAAAGAGCAGATAATCTGAATCACAGCCTGCAGGTGCCATTTGTTATTGACATTTTAAACAGAAACCCAACTTTTAGGAACAATTAATAATGTTTCCCAGCACAGGAATGGAATGCATAAGCAAATGGAAAGCAGGAAATTAAAGGGGGCTTTATGAAGCTTCAATGTATTAGACTAATTTAAATCTTTAGCAAACTGACACATCTGTTGAAAGAATGAACTTGGACACAGAGCTGTCAGAAATGCACCTTTAATAGTAAAATATCAAATACTTTAATACCCGAATATAAAGCCGTATTTTTATCTTCATAGTTTTAATGCCCTCACCTCCCAATTAATCATTCATCTCCCCTTTAAATTGTACATTTAATTCTGCATCTGTCATCTGCTGGCTCAGGAAATTCCAGTGGGGAGGATCACACATTCCTAATGTAGGCAGCCCAACTTTCTGCGCATTTTAATTAATGGAATATTGGGTTTTAAGCATGTGTGAGCCTCACTAGCCAACCGTCTTTTGTATGCTCCAATCACAAACACTAAAATGCTAAGAAGTAACATCTGGCCTCATTTGATTTGGTTTGAAAACTGAAAGGGTTCAACATGCTGTAGATATCTGAGTTACCAAAAAGCACTAATTGAAATTAAAGTAGTAACTTTATGATTTTGTATTGGGTTTTGAGTGGATATTAACTTTTATCCTCATTTCTAAGTTACCTAGTGTATATAAGCATTTCAAATGAACAGTAACAGAGATCTGACATTTTGGAGCGGCACGGTGGCTCAGTGGTTAGCACTGCTGTCTCACAGCTCCAGGGATCCAGGTTTGATTCCAACCTTGGGTGACTGTCTGTGTGGAGTTTGCACATTCTTCCTGTGGCTGCGTGGGTTTCCTCCCACAATCCAAAGATGTGCAGGTCAGGTGAATTGGCCATGCTAAATTGCCCATAGTGTTAGGTGCATTAGTCAGGGGTACATATCGGGAATGGGTCTGGGTGGGTTACTCTTCGGAGGGTCAGTATGGACTTGTTGGGCCAAAGGGCATGTTTTCATACTGTAGGTAATCTAATCTAAAAAAAATGTCTTTCATGATTAACTGGCAGTTGACAGCAATTATAAAAATTAAATCGGGGTATAAATAATGTAACTAAGTGTTAATCTATTGCGTTTCTAACAATAGTTAATGTAATAAATGTATGCCCGAGAACAGCAGTTACTATGTAAATGATTCAGTCTTCTAGAAAGTTCTTAAGAATCTTATTGCATAAATAGACAATAGGTGCAGGAGTAGGCCATTCTGCCCTTCGAGCCTGCACCATCATTCAATATGATCATGGCTGATCATCCTTAATCAGTATCCTAGATGTTACGGATAGATGTTAGATAGATGGATAGATGTCACGGTATCAGACTTGATGCAGAACTGCTTAACATACATCAGAGGAGTACTGAGAAATGCATAAACTGCTATTGCCACAAACATGCCCAAAGGTCTCCACTGCAGATGCTGCATGCAATTTAAGGATAGTCCACAGAGCAATCAGTGTTTGCTGCAATACGTTTCCAAAATTTCTCTCAACTATTCTTCCTGTCAAATAAAATAGAGAGGGAAATATTATTTGCTTTATCATGGTATTGACACATTTTGACTGCTAATTACTTCTGAAGTGCAGAGACTTGTGGTTTGGATAAAGCACTGCAGTCATTCTGCACCAGTGAAATCTCACACACAATGAGATGAATGACCGATTACATTAATTTTGGTGGTGTTGACTGAGGAAAGAATGCCGCAAAGGTACCAAGAAGACGCCTCTCCTCATTTTCAGCTGACCAAGCAAAACTTTCAAAACTATTGCAGATCTTCAGCTCTTTAATTCCATTCCTGCTTTTACTCATCATTTCACTTCGCAACTAAGCATCTTTCCCTTTTTTTTATGCCTTATATGATTCTATACTAGCATTCTTATGGAGCTGGAGAGGGTTCAGAAGAGATTTACCAGGATGTTGCCGAGCATGGAAGGCTTGAGTTCTGAAGAAAGGCTGGATAGGCTGGGACCTTTTTCACTGCAGCATCGGAGGTTTAGAAGTGACCTGAAAGAATTTTATAAAATAATGAGATGTATAGATAGACTTAATGATAATTGCCTTATTGCTAGGATTGGGGACTTCAAGACGAGGGGGCACATTTTTGACATGGGAGGAGAGAGATTGAAAAAGACATACGAGGCAAATTTTCACACAGAGTGTAGTTTGCATGTGGAATGACCTGGAGAGGTCTAGGAAGGGGAGGGAGGAGTCTGAGACGGTCCAGGTAAATTTGAGTTCGGGGTGGAAGGGGGCCCCAGCTATGCCTGCCTCTTCGTTGGATATGTGGAATAGTCCATCTTCTGCAGCTACACTGGCACCACCCCCCACCTTTTCCTCCGCTACATTGGTGACTGTATCGGCGCTACCTCGTGCTCCCACGAGAAGGTTGAACAGTTCATCCACTTTACCAACACCTTTCACCCCGACCTCAAATTCACCTGGACCGTCTCAGACTCCTCCCTCCCCTTCCTAGACCTCTCCAGGTCATTCCACATGCAAACTACACTCTGTGTGAAAATTTGCCTCGTATGTCTTTTTCAATCTCTCTCCTCCCATGTCAAAAACGTGCCCCCTCGTCTTGAAGTCCCCAATCCTAGCAATAAGGCAATTATCATTAAGTCTATCTATACATCTCATTATTTTATAAAATTCTTTCAGGTCACTTCTAAACCTCCGATGCTGCAGTGAAAAAGGTCCCAGCCTATCCAGCCTTTCTTCAGAACTCAAGCCTTCCATGCTCGGCAACATCCTGGTAAATCTCTTCTGAACCCTCTCCAGCTCCATAAGAATGCTAGTATAGAATCATATAAGGCATAAAAAAAAGGGAAAGATGCTTAGTTGCGAAGTGAAATGATGAGTAAAAGCAGGAATGGAATTAAAGAGCTGAAGATCTGCAATAGTTTTGAAAGTTTTGCTTGGTCAGCTGAAAATGAGGAGAGGCGTCTTCTTGGTACCTTTGCGGCATTCTTTCCTCAGTCAACACCACCAAAATTAATGTAATCGGTCATTCATCTCATTGTGTGTGAGATTTCACTGGTGCAGAATGACTGCAGTGCTTTATCCAAACCACAAGTCTCTGCACTTCAGAAGTAATTAGCAGTCAAAATGTGTCAATACCATGATAAAGCAAATAATATTTCCCTCTCTATTTTATTTGACAGGAAGAATAGTTGAGAGAAATTTTGGAAACGTATTGCAGCAAACACTGATTGCTCTGTGGACTATCCTTAAATTGCATGCAGCATCTGCAGTGGAGACCTTTGGGCATGTTTGTGGCAATAGCAGTTTATGCATTTCTCCGCCCTGTCCCCTTTCCAGCCTATCACCCTCACCTTAACCTCGTTCCACCTATCGCATTCCCAACGCCCCTCCCCCAAGTCCCTCCTCCCTACCTTTTATCTTAGCCTGCTTGGCACACCTTCCTCATTCCTGAAGAAGGGCTTATGCCCGAAACATCGATTCTCCTGCTCCTTTGATGCTGCCTGACCTGCTGCGCTTTTCCAGCAACACATTTTTAAGCTCTGATCTCCAGCATCTGCAGTCCTCACTTTCTCCTGGGTCTGGCAGGAGGCCAGTTTCAAATCTTACCCAGTCAAAACATGAAACTCCATGCTGTTGAAACTGATTTAATCAACATGAATTATCGGCCAATTGGAATACCACCACAATGAGTCAGAGTTGGTAACAGACACCTTTACATGCATGTTGCAACCTACATTATGAATAGTGATGGTAAAGGTTCGAATTTCGTTCCGTCATATGGCTGACTAGGAATTACTTCTGTTCTTACTAGATGCCCTTGGTGTATGTTAGAAGGATTTAAAAGTTGACTCTCAACCTGTTTTGGCCACCGTATAAATGCACCTTCCTTCAACATCAAGTTTTAGAGTGAGAATTGAGATTCTGGGACTCGGAGGCAGGTTCAGCACCCCTTGCATCACAAAATCTGCAATAACAAAATGTTTAATAGCAATTTAGCTGAAGAAGTGAAAGCAGAATTAAAATATTGTGTCATCAGTTCTGTCTATTCATGGGAATGGCAGCTAGGAGATAGTTCCAAAGTATTCTTGTTGCCTTCTTGATTTTGATTAACTTTAGTTAACAAAACTGGTGTGAAATATGATTGATGCTTGGAACCTTCTTGAATGTACATTTTTTTTGGATTCCCTACAGTGTGGAAACAGGCCGTTCAGCCCAACAAGTCCACACCTACCCTCTGAAGAGTAACCCACCCAGACCCAATTCCCTCTGACTCATGCACCTAACACTATGGGCAATTTAGCACAGCCAATTCACCTAACCTGCACATCTTTGGACTATGGGAGAAAACCAGAGTACCCTGAGGAAGCCCACACAGATATGGGGAGAATGTGCAGACTCCACACATATAGTCACCCAAGGCTGGAATCAAACCTGGGACCCTGGTGCTGTGAGGCAGCAGTGCTAACCACTGAGCCACCATGCTGCCCAAATCAACATAAAGTAACTAGTACTCATTCGATGAGAGCCATCAGACAAAACTTGGCAGCACTTCTCTTAACATAGCATTCTCCTTCAAACTGTTGTTCTTCCATATTTTCCCCTCGTCACTTCAGGTTGTAGAATCTGACATCCTGTGTACAAGTTTCCCAGTTCTTTGATTATCCCATTTAAATGTAGATCACTGTTCCAATTTATTAAGCTTTTCTTCATTTTCAGATAATAATACAAAAATAATTCATCAACCAAAGCAACATGCCTTTCTCTCATCAGCACACTTTACTAAATTGGTTGCTCAGCAGTATGATTCATGTCTTTTGCTAGGTGACCATTATGTGAATTTGTCCCATTATTGCAAATGTTAGTTCACTGCAGTTTTGATTGGTCAACCAAAAAAGCAAGGAAAGCAAATAGCAATTGTTCTATAGGGTTGCCATGAGCTATTAAGACAATAACTATATGAATATAACTTCTTATTGGCATTCTTTCTAACTAGCTCACTTAGGGTTTACAATTGTATTTACTGAGCCCGATCCATTGACTTTTGTTGCCTTGTACTGTCATCTACTGTCCATTGGATGGAACTGACACAGTGCTCAGATTGAAAGTACTGGAGAAACTCAGTGAGGTTAGCAGAATCTGTGGAAAGAGAAACAAATAAATGGTTTGAGGCTGAAACGACTCTTCTGCACATATTGGACTCAATCTGTTAACTTTTTGTCTCTCTACACAGACGCTGCCAGGCCAGCTGAGTTTCTCCATCACTTTCATATTTTGTATATATTTCAGAGCTCCAGTGCAGGTACATTAAATTAGAATCCCTACAGTGTGGAAACAGGCCCTTCAGCCCAACAAGTCCACACTTACTCTCCGAAGAGTAACCCATCCAGACCCATTCCCCTACCCTACATTTACCCCTGACTAATGCACCTAACCTACACATTCCTGAACACTGTGGGCAATTTAAAATAACCAATTTGTCTAACCTGCCCATCTTTGGATTGTGGAAGGAAACCAGAGGAAACCCACACAGACACGGGGAGAACGGGCAAACTCCACACAGACAATCACCCGAGGCTGGAATCAAACCTGGGTACCTGGTACTGTAAGGCATCAGTATTAACAACTGAGCCACTGTGCTTTTACTTGCGTGTCCAGAGTTTTTGGGCTACAGCATTAGTAAAGCAGCACTAAAAGCATCAATGCTTTCAACAAATCATCAGAACCATGGTATAAAAAGTGTCTGTCTTTTTGCCTAGATTTTAACTTCATTAATAGTGGAAAATTTTAGAAATAAATTGAATTTTTGATCCGGGAAGGAAAATTTGCAGACAGAGAAAAGATACTTGAATGATCCTAACTCTACTTGTTGTAGTTAGAGTCAAAAATGAAGTGGCAACATACAACTGCGTCTCTTTCTGTTTCTGTCTCATAACCTCGATGTTTCTTCCATTTTTCATCTATATACTCTACCTTGATGACATCATCCAAGGACATAGACTCCATATGGACATTGACAACGCCCAGCTCCAGCTCACTACCACATATGCTGAGCCTTCACTATCTCAAAATTATCGGACAGCTTGTCCACATCCACTAATAGACAGGCAAAGATTTCCTCCAATTAAATATTGAAGAGATTGTGTCATTGTCATTGTGCCGCACCAATGCATGGAAAGTGCTCAATGTGTTCCAGAATCTCTCCATTAAGGTAGAGATTTAGGGAGTCAATCACCAATCTCTCAGGTCTGCCTCACCATAGTAGATCATAGCTGATCATCTAATTGAATGCTGGGAAGAAGTTCCTCCGCATCTATGATCTAAATGGTCTCTCATTTACTCTGATTCAAGACACCCCTTCCTCCCAGTCCTACCACCAACCCTCCAACTAATGGAAATATCCTTCCTGTATCAACTCTGTCCATCCCTTTTAAAATTCTATAAGTCTCTGTCAGATGACTTCTGATTTGTGTAAACTCCAGAGAACCCGTGCAAAATCTCTTCAACCTCTCCTCATAGCACAATCCAACAATCCCAGAAATTAGTCCAGTGACCACTCACTGCACTCCTTCTTCTGCAAGCATGTGTTTTCTTAGACAGAACTGCACACAGTATATAAGGTGCTGCCTCATTAGTGGTCGGTAAAATTGAAGCAGAACTTCTTTACTGCTCAAATTTATCCCATCTGCACGAGCTGTACGATAAAGAAAAGCATTCTATTAGCCTTCATAATTGCTTGACACATCCTTCTCTTCTTCATTCATGGACTATTGGCATTGCTGACTAGGCCAGTATTTATCCTTAATTGCTCTAGAGAATGTGGTGGTGAGCTATCTTCTTGAACCACAACAACCCATGTGGTGTAGGTAGGCCCATGGGTGCAGTTATGGAAGGGTGCCAGGATATTAAGCCAGCAACAGTGAAGTTACAGTGTTATAATTGGACATCAGGATGATGCGTAGCTTGGCAGGAATCTTGGAAATAGCAACACTCTTACGCATCTGCAACTCTCCTCCTTTTAGATGGTGGCAGTCACATGTTTAATTGTGCTGTTCAAAGCCTCAGTCATAACTCAAATGCATTGGTAAGTGGTACACACTGCTGCAACTCTATGAAAAAGTGAAGGGAGTGAATAGAGTATCAAACAAACAGGATGCTTTGACCTGATAGTGTTTAGCTTCTTGAATGTTATTAGAGCTGCACCCATCCACACAACTGGAGAGTATTTCATCACACGCTTGCCTTGCCCATTTTAGATGATTAATGAGCACTGGGCAGTCAGGAAGTGAGTTGCTTTCTGCAAAGGTCTTGTCAAGCTTTCATATGGCTCATCTAGATTGGCTTCTGTTTAATGGTAACCCCAAGGTGAGCATTGCTGCCTCATAGCGCCAAGGACTTATGTTCAAATCCAGCCTTGGGTGACTGTCAGTGTGGAGTCTGCACATTCTCCCCATGCCTGCAGGAGTTTCCTTTGGGTGCTCCGGTTTCCTCCCACAGTCCAAAGTTGCGCAAGTTTGGTGGTTTGGCCATGCTAAATCACCCAATAGTGCCTAGGGATGTGCAGGCTAGGTAGGTCAATCAAGATAAATGCAAGATAATGGGGATAGTTTAGTACAGATTCTGTGATTCTATTCTATGAATATCATGTAGAGTTAAATGAGTTAGTTGAAGATGGCTGTGATGTTGGGATCTCAGGAAGAAGATGAATCATCCATTCGGCATTTCTTGCTGAAGATGGATGGATGCTAGTTTTTTTAAGTGCGTTATAAATTCACTAAGGTCCCTTTCGAAATGGAGGGTGAGTTTTTGGCAGGCCAGATGTGGATTAGTATATAAGCTTCACTTTGCCGATGTTCCATGATAAGCCAAGTCTCTTGTATGCGGAATTGAGAGATCAAGAGTGATCTGCAAATCAATTGCAGAATGGGTAATGGACACTGCAGACTTCTGCAAGCTGTGGATCATGTATATTAACAACAGTAAATTTAGTTTTGGCTCATAGGTGACAGTGGTTAAGGTATATCCATTTAGATAGACCAGATTGCAGATGATCTTTGATGAGGTGAGATTGTAAATAATGCATACATTATCACACAGCCTTACTTCATACCAGATTGGAATTTGAAGAAATTTATTTGCATGAACGTGCAGGGAATAGAGGGATATGGATCATCTGTCTGTCTAAATGCCTCTTAAACATTGCAATCGTATCTGCTTCTATTCCAACCCTGTCAGTGCGTTCCAGGCACCTACCACCTCTGTGTAAAGAAACTTGTGACACAAGTGTATCCAACTTACCATCTCACCATGGATCACATCTGACTTAATCTGCTAGATCAGCCTGAAATGAGAGGTTTTGTCAAATGCTTTCGGAAAGTTCATGTAGGCAACATCCACTGCCCTGCCCTTATCACTTCCTATATCTTCATCACTTCCTCAAAAAACTCAATTAAATTTGTGAGACAAAACCTCCTCCGCACAAAGCCATGTTGATTGCCTGTAATAAGTCCATTTTTTTCCAAATCCTGTCCCTAAGAATCTTCTCCAATAATTTCCTACCATTGATGTGCATGTGTAGAAAGGGCTGCCACAGGAACAACTGCAACACTTATAAGGCATTTGGATGGGTGCGTGAATAGGAAGCGTTTGGAAAGATGTGGGCCGGGTGCTGGGCAGGTGGGACTAGATTGGGTTGGGATATCCGGTCGGCATGAACGAGTTGGACTGAAGGGTCTGTTTCTGTGCTGTACATCTCTATGATTCTCTATAAGGCTAACAGGCCTATAATTTCCTGGATTATCTCTCTTGTCTTTCTTAAACAAAGGAACAATATTGGCTTCTGGAGAACAATCTTCTCCAGAAGATCCATGCAATCTCCTCCATTGCCTCCCTCAGTATCCAGGGATAGATTCCATCAGGCCCTGGAGACTTTCTACCTTAATGTTTTTCAAGATACCAACACTCCCCCTTCTTAATATCGACATGCCACAGAATATGAAGATTCACCCCTCCCTAAACTTACTATCATCCAGGTCTTTCTCCTTGATGAATATCAATGCAAAGTACTCACTAAGGACCTCATATACTTCCTCTGGCATCAATGTATAAATTCCCTCCTTTTTCTTTGAAAGGACCAACCCTTTCTCTGGTAGCCCACTTGCTCCTAATATACATATAAAATGCTTTGGGATTCTCCTATTGGCCAAGGACATTTCATGGTCCCTTTCAACCTTCCTAATTCCTGGTTTAAATTCTTTCCTGCTTCTTTTATATTCTTCATGGGCCTTGCCTGTTTTCAATTTCCTAAATCTTATACATGCTTCCTTTCGCTTTGGCTCAACTTTCAATATCTTTCGTCATCCAGGATTCCTGAATTTTGCCAATGCCCCAGAAAGCTCCCTCACTACAACTTCAATCACCTGGCAGGATCATTCTGTAATACAAGGTCTAGCTTGGCCCCTGCCCTAGTTGGATTATCTACATATAGTTCCAAGAAACCTTCCTGGATGCACCTAACAAATTCTATCCTATCTAAACTCCTGGAACTAATGGAATCCTAGCCAATTTTAACTTCCCAGTTAAAATCACCCACTACAGCAATCCTGTCATTTTTACATCTTTCAATGATCTGCTTACTTTCAGTTCCTCTTTCTCCTGCTGGCTGTTGGGAGGTATATAGTATAATCCCACCTTAGTGATTGCACCTTTCTTATTCCTAAATTCTACCCATAAGGCCTTGCTGAAAGACCCCTACAAAATGTCTTCCATCAGTACAGCTGGGACATACTTCTTAATAAATAATGCAACTCTCCCAACCACTTATACATCCCTCTCTATCACGCCTGAAATATCTGAACCCTGAAACATTGAGCTGCAGTCAGGCCCTTCTCTCAATAGGCTACAACATTGTAGTTCCATGTACTAATCCAGGCTCTCAGCTCATCTACCTTACATGTTATACTCCTTGTATTGAAATTAATACACTTCAGGCTGCTAGTCCCCCCATGTTCATTAATCTGGTCTGACTTGTGCTTCCTATCAGACTTACTCGACTTGACCTCTACCCTCCCCTCAATCATGCCACATGCTGATCTATTACTTTCATTCCAACATCTCTGCTGGGAAGGTGAGTAAAACCATTTTAAAGACTTACCTCAGGCATCGGGGCCTCCATTTGTCAAAAGGTGAGAGTGAAGAGCAGAGGACTGCTGGGAAGGTGAGTAAAACCTTTTAAAAACTTACCTCAGGTGAAGGGGCCTCCATTTATCGAGATGTGAGTGAGGAGCACTCTCTCTTTTTAAAGGAGTAGCAGAGGGAGAGGCACAACAAGGAGCAGAGGACTGCTGGGTATATACTTGGGCAGCAGCTGAATCGCGAGACACTATACTTGTAGTGTCTCCCATCCATCCTCCTCCTCTAACCAAAAAAAAGGGACTCACTAAGGTAAGGTGTTTCAATTTATATTTCTTGTGTATCATGTGATAAATTAAAAGTGTACTATTAGTTGTTTAGTTGAATAAGACCATAGAGATGTACCAGAAATTATCTAACTCATAAATTTGTATAAATTAATGAAATAAGTAGAGATGGCTGGACGGGTGATATGCTGTAACTGTATGATGTGGGAGCTGGCTGATCCCATTGTGAATGGCAGTGACCACATCTGCAGCAAGTGTTGGTTGTTGGAAGAACTCGGGATCAGAATTGATGATCTGGAATCTGAGCTTAAAACACTGCGGCATATCCAGGAGGGGGAGAGTTACCTGGACACTTTGTTTCAGGAGGCAGTCACACCCGCTAGATTAAGTAATTCAAATTCGGTTAGTGTTCAGGGATAATAGAGTGTGACTGTAAGTGAGGCAGGTAGGGGGATTCTGAGTTCAGGGGTGGAGGAGACTTATCCCTTGACCGGGTCCAACAGGTATGAGATTCTTGCTCCCTGTGTGGATGACGAAAAAGGCTGTGGACAGGATGAGCTATCTGACCACGGCACCATGGTGCAGAAGGCCATTCAAGAGAGGGGAGTAATTAGACAAGTAGTTGTTATAGGGAATTCTATAATTAGGGGGACAGATAGTATCCTTTGCGAGCTGGATCAGGAGTCCCACATGGTGTGTTTTCTGGCTGTTGCCAGGGTGTAGGACGTCTCCAACCAGTTTAAAAGGATATTGGAGCGGGAGGGAGAGGATCCAGTTGTTGTGGTCCACGTTGGCACAAAAACACAGGCAAGGCCAGGAAGGAGGACCTGTTTGGGGATTATCAAGCACTGGGAAGGAAATTGAAGAACAGGTCCTCAAGGGTCATAATCTCTGGATTACTGCCTGAGGCATGTGGTAATTGGCATAGGGATAAGAAAATTAGGGAAGTAAACATGTGGCCAAGAGATTGGTGTGGGAAAGAGAGATTCCATTTCATGGGATATTGGCATCAGTTTTGGAACCAATTTTGGAGGGATCTGTACTGATGGGACGGTCTCCACCTGAATCGATCTGGATCCAGTGTTTTGGTGAAAAAGATAACTAGGACTTTAAACTTGTGAGTCAGGGTGATGGGAAAGGGAAAGCAACAGGGAGTATGGAGTCAAGTAGAAAGATAAGCAGCAGGTTAACATGTGTGCTGTGTTAAAGTTCAAGGCAGACTAGGAATGAAGCAAAAAGAAAGAATAAATGGCGACATACTATGAGAGATGTTGGAAATCATGAGGATAAGAAAATTAGCATTAAGGTGCTTTACCTGAATGCTCATAGTATTCGTTACAAAGTAAATGAATTAACAGCACAAATCATTGTGAATGATTATGATGTGACAGGCAACAAGCATCACAGAGACATGGTTGCAGGGGGTTCAAGACTGGCAGTTAAACATTCAAGGATTTACAACTTATCGAAAAGACAGGGAGGTGGGCAGAGGGGGCAGAGTTGCCTTGAAATTAAATCTATGGCATTGAATGACATAGGGTCAGATGATGTGGAGTCTGTGTGGGCAAAGTTGAGGAACCACAAAGGTAAAAAAACCATAATGGGAGTTATGTACAGACCTACCAGCAGTGGTCAGGACCAGGGGTGCAAGATGTACCAGGGAATAGATAGGACATGTCAGAAAGGCAAGGTCACGGTGATCATGGGGGACTTGAATTTGTAGGTGGCCTGGGTGAATAATGTTGCCAGTGGATCCAAAGAAAGAGAATTCATGGAATGCTCACAGGATAGCTTTTTGGAACAGCTTGTGATGGAGCCCACAAGGGAGCAGGCTATTCTGGACTTAGTTCTATGTAATAAGTCAGACTTTATAAAAGATCTTAAAGTAAGGGAACAGTCAGAAGGCAGTGATCATAATATGGTAGAGTTCAGTCTGCAGTTTGAAAGAGAGAAGGCAAAATCAGATGTAATGGTGTTGCAGTTAAATAAAGGTAATTACAGGGGCATGAGAGAGAAACTGACGAAAATCGACTGGAAGCAAAGCCTCGTGGGGAAGACAGTAGAGCAACAATGGCAGGAGTTTCTGGGTGTGATTGAGAACAAGGTACAGAGATTCATCCTAAAGAAAATAAAGATTATCTGGGTAGGGGTTAGGCAGCCATGGCTGACAAAGGAAGTCAGGAAATCTAAAACGAAAAAGAGAGAGCCTATAAAGTGGCCAAGAGCACTGGGAAATCAGAAGATTGGGAAGACTACAAAAACAAACAGAGGATAACAAAGAGAGAAATAAGGAAGGAGAGGATCAAATATGAAGGTAAGCTAGCCAGTATTATTAGAAATGATTGTAAAAGTTTTTTCCAGAAGAAACAAAAGAGAGGCAAAAATAGAAATTGGGCCACTCCAAATTGATGCTGGAAGGCTAGTGATGGGAGATAAGGGAATAGCTAAAGAACTTGATAAGTACTTTGTGTCAGTCTTCACATTGGAAGACATGAGTAATATCTTCCAATTAAGGAGACTCAGGGGGCAGAGTTGAGTATGGTAACCATTACAAAAGAGAAAGTGCTAGAAAAGCGAAAAGTTCTAAAAACTGATAAATCTCCTGGCCCCGATGGGCTACATCCTAGAGTTCTGAGGGAGGTGGCTGAGGAAATAGCGGAGGCGCTGACTGTGATCTTTCAAAATTACTGGAGTCAGGGAAAGTCCCAGGTGATTGGAAAACCACTGTTGTAACCCCCTTGTTCAAGAAAGGATCAAGACAAAAGATGGAAAATTATAGGCCGATTAGCCTAACCTCAGTTGTAGGTAAAATTTTAGAATCCATCGTTAAGGATGAGATTTCTAAATTCTTGGAAGTGCAGAGTCAGATTATAAAAAGTCAGCATGGATTTTGTAAGGGGTGGTCGTGCCTGAAAAACCTGTTAGAGTTCTTTGAAGAGGTAGCAAGTAAGTTAGAAAAGGGAAACCCAGTGGATGTTATTTATCTAGATTTCCAAAATGCCTTTGATAAGGTGCCTAACAGAAGGCTGCTGAGTAGGGTGAGTGCCGATGGTGTTTGAGGTGAGCTACTGGCAGGGATTGGAAATTGGCTGTCTGACAGAAGGCAGAGAATTGGGATAAAAGGTTCTTTGTTGGAATATCAGCTGATGACAAGTGGGATCCCACAGGGTTCAGTGTTGGGGCCGCAGCTGTTCACTTTATATATTAATGATCTGGATGAAGGGAGTGGGGGCATTCTGGTGAAGTTTGCCAATGATACAAAGTTAGGTGGACAGGCAGGTTGTACTGAGGAGGTGGGGAGGCTGCAGAAAGATTTGGACAGTTTAGGAGATGGTCCAGGAAATGGCTGATGAAATTCAACACAAGCGTGCGAGGTCATGCACTTTAGAAAAAAGAATACAGGCATGAACTATTTTTTAAACGGTGAGAAAATTCATAAAGCCAAAATACAGAGGGATCTGGGAGTGCTAGTCCAGGATTCTCTAAAGGTTGACTTGCAGGTTGAGTCTGTGATTAAGAAAGCAAATGTAATGTTGTCACTTATCTCAAGAGAGCTGGAATGTAAAAGCAGCGACATGCTTCTGATATTTTATAAATCTCCAAACCTCAGGAAGGACATACTGACAATGGAGCGTGTCCAGCGGAGATTCACACAGATGATCCCTGGAATGGTAGGCCTAACATATGATGATCAGCTAAGGATCCTGGGATTGTATTCATTAGAGTTTAGAAGGTTGGGGGAGATCTAATAGAAACTTACAAGATAATGCATGGCTTAGAAAGGGTGGATGCTGGGAAGTTGTTTCCATTAGGCGGGAAGACTAGGATCCATGGGCACAGCCTTAAATTTAGTGGGTGTCAATTTTGAATGGAAATGAGGAGACATTTCTTCAGCCAGAGAGTGGTGGACCTGTGGAATTCATTGCCACGGAGTGCAGTGGAGGCCTGGACGTTGGGTGTCTTCAAGGCAGAGATTGACAAATTCTTGATCTCGCAAGGAATTAAGGGCTACGGGGAGAGTGCGGGTGAGTGGAATTGAAATGCCTTTCAGGCATGCTTACATGGCAGAGTGGACTTGATGGGCCAAATAGCCTTGCTTCCACTCCTAAGTCTTATGATCTTATGGTCCCTGCCACACCAGTTTAAACCCTCCCGAGTGGCATTCGCAAACCTCCCTGCAAAGATGTTGGTGTCCTTCCATTTTAGGTGTTACCCATCTTTCATGTACATGTCCCTCCTGCCCTGGAAGAGATCCCCCCTACACCAGCTTTATAGCCATGTATTATCATCCTTTCTCTGACCTCACTAGCACATGACACAGAAAGTAATCCCATGATTACAACCCGAAAGATACTGTTTTTCAACATTCTACCGAGCTCACTTTCTACCTAACTTTCTACCTAACCCTTTGTAGGACCTCAACTCTCTTCCTGCCTGTGTCGATTGTACCAATATGGGCCACAACATCTGGTTACTCACTTTCAACTTTAAGAATATACTGTGCTCATTCAGAGACATTCTTGACCCTGGCACCAAAGAGTCAACACTATCTTCTGCTGAGCATGCTGGCAGGTAAAACTCCCGACACTCTCCAAAGCCGGCACTTTGATCTCAATAGCAGCACTTCAAATTCACAGCCCCACTCCAAAATGTCTGCCCCCACTAGACCTTGCCACCCTGTAATTGAAAATGGTTCCATTGTCATATTTTGATGCCCAAATCTTTACTGAATTCAAATTCCACAATCTGCCATAGTAAGATTCAAGCTTAGCTCCCCAAAATATTATGTGGGTCTCTGGTTTGCTAGCAGCAATACCATTAGACTGTCACTTCTCTTGGTTGCCAGCTTTAGTCAAAGCTTCCTGTGATTAAATGAGTCAGGTTGATCCTGCTCAGGGAGAGAAAGTTAGGCATTCCATAGTGGGCAGCTTTAAAATTTAGTGCTTTAGTTTGGGCTCATGCCCGAAACGTTGATTCTCATACTCCTTGGATGCTGCCTGACTTGCTGCGCTTTTCCAGCAACACATTTTCAGCTTTGGAATGTCTTAAACATGTTGATTGATGTGATATTACTTTACTGGGTGTAGCACAATATTCTGAATATGTAAATAGAATACACTATCACCACAGTGATGCAAGACAGCAAGTCGAGCATGACACAGCAAGAACAGCAGTGTTGTTCCCCCAAAAGCATGAATATATGGAGCTCTCTCATAATCCTGTATATAGAATAATACAATCATACAGTGCAGAAAAGGCCCTTCAGCCTATCGAGCCTGCACCAACAATGACTACCACTAAAAGTGCACTAATCCCAATTTCATGCATTTGTTCTATAGCTTTGATATTTCAAGTACTCATCCAAATATTTTATAAAGGCTATAAGATTTCCAGCCTCCACAACCTTCTTAGGCAGTTCATTCCAGACTTCCTCTGAGTGAAAAAGGTTTGTTTTTCTCAAATCCCCTCTGAATTTCCTGTCTCTTACCCTAAAACTATGCCCCATCATGATGGACCACTCAGCCAAGGGGAACAGCTAGGTGCTCCATACGTATCCTGTCCATATGCCTCATAATGTTTTAAGACTTCAATCACATCCACCCTCAGCCTTCTCTGTTCTAAAGAAAACAATCTAAGCCAATCAAATCTCTCTTTATAGCAACATCCTGGTGAATCTCCTCTGTACCCTGTCTAGTGTTATCACAGACTTCCTGTAGTGAGGTGACCAGAACTACACATGCTACTTCAGCTGTGGCCTGACCAGAGCTCTGTACAACTTCAACATTACCTCCTTACTCTTATAATCTTAGGCCACGGCAAGTGTCCCAAATATCTTCTTAACTATCTTATTCACATGCTCTGTTCACTTCAGAGATTTGTGAATAATTACCCCAAGATCCTGTGCTTCCTCTGAGCTATCTAGTGTCCTGCCATTTGTTAAATACTCCCTCATCTTATTTCTTCTTCCAGAGTGCATCACCTATCACTTATGAAAGTTGAATAGCATCTGTCACTCCTCTATCTATCTGACCAAACCATCTATATCATCCTGTAACCTACAACTGTTTTCTTCTCTATTATCCAAGTAACCAATCTTGATGTCATCTGCAAACTTGTTTAATTCCCCCTACATTTTTGTCCATATCATTTATGTATATAACAAACAACAAGGGTCCCAGTACTGATCCTTGTGGTACACCGCTGGACACCAGTCTCCAGACACTCAAAGTTTTCTACCATGACACTTTGTGACCTATTACTAAGCCAGTCTCTGATCCATCTCACCAGGTTTCCCTGAGTTCCATATGCTTTGACCTTCTCAATCAGTCTCCCTTGTAGGACCTTGTCAAAAGCTTTGCTAAAATCCATATTAACTACATCAAACGAAATTCCCTCTCCAACACACTTGATAACATTTTCAAAAAATTCTAATAAGTTTCTTCAGTATTACCTCCCTGTGACAAAGCCATGCTGATTACCCTCTAATTAACCCAAATGGATTTTCCAAGTGGATACTAATTCCCCCTTTCAGAATTTCCTCCAATGAGAGATATAGAGAGAGAGAGAGAAAACCTGCACAGTTACTGCCTTTGCTGTTTGAATTCGTGTATCGCTGGACATCGGAGTGCATCTGGGAAAATTAACAAACAGTGAAATTCACAACTAATCTTGGAGGAACTGTTGGGCGAAGTTCACAACACAGAATCAGATAAGTTAATTGTTGTTTTAAGTCTGTCCAAGAGAAAGGCTGTATTAGTGAATACAGTGGGTTCTTTCTTGATGATATGTTTTTGGAGATAAGTCTCTCGATTAAACTTAAAATATAAGCCATAGCTATTAATTTATCCTGGGGCAGTGTTTGTAGAGGAATAAGACGGTGTTATTTTCTGGGTCTGTAGATTGTGAAGGAGCAAAAATGGCCGTTGCAGTGATATGTACTTCTTGTCAGACATGGGAGTTTAAAGAGAGTTTAAGGGTTACTACAGATTATATCTGCCATAAATGTTGTTGGATGCGAATCTTATCAGANTTTGTGGATATACCCATTTCAAACAGGTATGCTGTTTTGGAAAATGTAGGTGGTGATGGATTCTCAGGGGAATGTAGCACGAACAGCCAAGTTTCTGGTATTGAGACTGGCTCTAATGCAACGAGGGGTACGTCGGCTTCCAAAAGATCAATTGTGTTAGGGGATTCTGCAGTCCAAGGTACAGACAGACGTTTCTGTGGCCAGCAACGAAAAAGCAGAATGGTGTGTTGTTTCCCTGGTGCCAGGATCAAGGATGTCTCAGGGAGGGTGCAGAATGTTCTCACGGGGGAGAGGCGCCAGCAAGATGTCATTGTCCACATTGGAACAAACGACATTGGAAGGGAAAGGTTGAGATTCTGAAGGGAGATTACAGAGAGTTAGGCAGAAATTTAAAAAGGAGGTCCTCAAAGGTAGTAACATCTGGATTACTCCCAGTGCTATGAGCTAGTGAGGGCAGGAATAGAAGGATAGAGCAGATGAATGCATGGCTGAGGAGCTGGTGTATGGGAGAAGGATTCACATTTTTGGATCATTGGAATCTCTTTTGGTGTAGAAGTGACCTGTACAAGAAGGACGGACTGCACCTAAATTGTAAGGGGATTAATATACTGGCAGGGAAATTTGCTCGAAGTGCTTGGGAGGATTTAAACGAATAAGGTGGGGGGGTGGGACCCGGAGAGATAGTGAGGAAAGAGATCGATCTCAGACGGGTACAGTTGAGAACAGAAGTGAGTCAAACAGTCAGGGCAGGCAGGGACAAGGTAGGACTAATAAATTAAACTGCATTTATTTCAATTCAGGGGCCTAATAGGGAAGGCAGATGAACTCAGGGCATGGTTAGGAACATGGAACTGGGATATCATAGCAATTACAGAAACATGGCTCAGGGATGGGCAGGACTGGCAGCTTAATGTTCCAGGATACAAATGCTACAGGAAGGATAGAAAGGGAAGCAAGAGAGAAGGGGGAGTGGTATTTTTGATAAGGGATAGCATTACAGCTGTGCTGAAGGAGATATTCCCGGAAATACATCCAGGGAAGTTATTTGGGTGGAACTGAGAAATAAGAAAGGGATGATCACCTTATTGGGATTGTATTATAGACCCCCCCAATAGTGATGAGAAACAAACTTGTAAGGAGATCTCAGCTATCTGTAAGAATAATAGGGTAGTTATGGTAGGGAATTTTAACTTTCCAAACATCGACTGGGACTGCCATAGTGTTAAAGGTTTAGATGGAGAGGAATTTCTTAAGTGTGTACAAGACAATTTTCTGATTCAGTATGTGGATGTACCTACTAGGGAAGGTGCAAAACTTGACCTACTCTTGGGAAATAAGGCAGGGCAGGTGACTGAGGTGTCAGTGGGGGAGCACTTTGGGGCCAGCGACCATAATTCTATTCGTTTTAAAATAGTGATGGAAAAGGATAGACCAGATCTAAAAGTTGAAGTTCTGAATTGGAGAAAGATCAATTTTGATGGTATTAGGCAAGAACTTTCAAAAGCTAATTGGAGGCAGATGTATGCAGGTAAAGGGATGGCTGAAAAATGGGGGAAGCCTTCAGAAAATGAGATAACAAGAATCTAGAGAAAGAATATTCCTTTCAGGGTCAAATGGAAGGCTGGTAGGTATAGGGAATGCTGGATGACTATAGAAATTGAGGGTTTCATTAAGAAAAAGAAGGAAGCATATGTCAGGTATAGACAGGATAGATCGAGTGAATCCTTAGAAGAGTATAAAGGAAGTAGGAGTATACTTAAGAGGGAAATCAGGAGGGCAAAACAGGGACATGAGATAGCTTTGGCAAACAGAATT
>NC_057724.1:34698008-34708690 GCF_004010195.1 Chiloscyllium plagiosum | reverse complement strand
AAAATTATGAGGGTCATGGATAGGATAAATAGACAAAGTTTTTTCCCTGGGGTCGGGGAATCCAGAACTAGAGGGCATAGGTTTAGGGTGAGAGGGGAAAGATATAAAAGAGACCTAATGGGCAACTTTTTCACGCAGAGGGTGGTACATGTATGGAATGAGCTGCTAGAGGAAGTGGTGGAGGCTGGTACAATTGCAACATTTAAGAGGCATTTGGATGGGTATATGAATCGGAAGGGTTTGGAGGGATATAAGCCGGGTGCTGGCAGATGGGACTCAATTGGTTTGGGATATCTGGTCGGCATGGACAGGTTGGATCGAAGGGTCTGTTTCCATGCTGTACATCTCTATGACTATGACTCTATGACTTTCCCTACCACTAACATAAGACTCACTCGTCTATAATTTCCTGGTTCATCTCTAACATCTTTTTTGAAACGTGGAACCATATTAGCTACCATGCAGTCCTCTGGAACTCCCCCTTTGGCCAGAGAGGAATTAAAAATTTCTGTTAGATGCCCTGCAATTTCTCTCTCATCTCCTACAGCAGCCTGGGATGTGATTCATCTGGGTCAGGTGATTTGTTTTTTTTTAAATTTGTCAGAGCTTTCAATACCTCCCCATTTCCTATATCAAACTGTACAAATTCCTCACAATCTCTTTTCCTGAATCCCAAACCTTTATTCTCCTTTTCCAGAGTGAAGGCTGAAGAGAAGTATCTATTTAACAATCTTTGAATATCCCGTGACTTCAGACAGATTGACCCCTTGGTCCCTTTTTGGCCCTACTCTTTCCCTGGTTAACCTCTTCCCTTTAATGTATTTATCTTAAGGTTCTGCCTATATCCTGTTTGCAAGTCCTTTCTCATGACCTCCAAAGCTTTTTTGAATTGAATGTAAAAGGGGTGAACTGTCTACATATTTGTTCCTCTATTTCCCGAGGACTCATTAGAGGCCAATAATACATTACCAGTAATGTGCCCTCTTGGCATTCCTATGTTCTACACACAAAACATCATTTAAAGACCTTTCCAAGATATCATCTTTCCTTATTGCTGTAATTAACTCCTTAATTAATAGTGAGACTCCACCACCCCTTTTACATTCTCTTCTAAATTGCCTAAAGATCCTATACCCTGGAATGTTGTGTTGCCAGTTCAGCTCTTCCCTCAACCATGTTTGTGTGATGGCAACACTGGCCTTACTCTCTTGATACTCACATAGCTGAAAGTTGCAGAGGATATTCTAGGGAAAAGCCTCCTGTACAAATAACACCGTATCTTTATTTATTTAGCTGATATCAAAAATACTCTAATGTTGGCTCTAATCTACCAAAAGAGAAGTGATTTCAGTATGTGCTATCTTTTCTACCCAGGAGCTATGCAGTGTGTTCTATTGAAAATTCAAATGGTAGCAAAACTATGATTAGCTTCCCTGGTACTAACTAAACTTCCATTCACATTGAACAAATTTGAATTTCAGAGGCTGTTCTACTCGTCTGCGATACTTATATTCCATTTTAACCAGACCACTGAAGACACTACCTAAAATACATTTTTGATGAGGAGGGTCAGGCTAATGAGGATAGAGATTGGTCAAGGGAAGTGGGTGTTGGGCCTGGTAAGGATGGGTGGAAGGTTGTCAGAAGTCAGGGAATTGATCATTCTTTGGGGTGTAGCAGTTCAGTGGAGAGCTTGAGGTTTTAGTTTAATAATTACTGATGAATTAGAACAACTATTGCAATCCTCTAACTTGCCCTGCATGACTCTAAATTCAAGTCAAAACTCTCTGAGGTTTCCACCTTTAAAAGATTTTTCCCAGAGGCTTGTAGTGCAGGTGAATTGGTCATTGACAGTTTAAATTCCCCAAGCAATTCCGATGGAGTCAGCTATGACATGGTTTCTGTATGATCCTGATGCACAACTCCAGTCTACACTGTTCCAATGGACTCTCTGGCTGTCAGGGTATCTATGTTTTTGTTTCCATTCAAACATATTACACAGGCAATGATTCAGTGATCTGATGGCAAGGTAGCTTTACTTTTATTGACTCTTTTTAATTGTGTTAGTACTGTTCAATCACAAACATGCAAATGTCCTTTTGCTTAAGTTACATCATTGATTACTACCTTTGGAGACTGGCGCTCACTACCTGAGCACCAGTAATAGCATCTGTAGATATTATGATAAGATGCCTTCACATGAAAATATTAGAGCCTTTGCTACCAAAGGCATACATAAATATATAAAATGAAATAATTCAACAGTTATCTAATACCCCTTATCTAAGGTGACCAATAAGGGCAAAATACCACAAAGTCATTAAAGATGTGCTAAGAAGCAGACTTGATTTATACTGTAAGTAGTAACTTAGTCAGTGAAGGACCATAGCACCTTTCTCCATTCGAGAGAGGCAGCTGATATTATAGTTTGAAGGACATTTTGTGAGCATGGTACTCCATTCTCCATTGTTATTCTGTTCCACCCTCTAGCCATCTGATCAACTGCTCTAAGTGACCACCAAACATAACATATTTTAAGTTTTCACAATTGAGAGAATTATTGCAAATTTTAAATGCAATACAAGTTTCATACAATCACATTACTGTTCTCTTAATTCAAAATACATGATTGCAACAAAGGACAGGTGAAGTTACAGTGCTTCGGGTGCAAATCTCGGTCTCATTTAAATTTTAACCATTTTAACCATCAAACTAGGCAGGCAATTCCAGGCCTCCACCAGAGCCCCATCATTTTTTTCTTCATGTCCCCTCAAGTCCTTCTGTCAATCGCCTTCAGTCTGTGCCCCTGGTAATTAATCCTTATTCAGCCCCTCAAGCTTCATCTCTCATTTATTCTTAGTCTCTGGTGTCCACTATATTTACGTTCTTCATCATTTTGTACACCTCAATGAAGTCATCCCTCAGCCTACTCTATTTGAAGAAAAACTACTGTCACTAATCCAATCTTTCCTCATGGCTGCAATTTGTAAGCCCTGACAACATTCTTGTAAATCTTCTCTGTATTTTCTCCAGACCAATTCAACTAGAATAAAAACAAAGAGGCAGGAGCTCCTTCCCTAGGGAATTGCATATTGCACTGTGACCTGATTGAGGATGATGATTCTGAAATAGTTTCATAAGGTAGAGTGAGAAGAATACGTCTTACAATTCTAACCCCTCGGAAATCCAGTAAGAAATTCAGGAACAATTTGCATAACTACTCTGTAAAACTTATTTCCACAAAGAGTAGTTGAGGGTAACAACAGAAACACAGATAAAATTTAGGGAAACATGAGGGAGAAAGGATTGGGCTAAATGAAGAGGGACGGGAGGAGGTTTGTCTGGAGCATAACAGGAGCAGGAACCAGTAAGGCCAAATGGCCTGCCACAGTGCTGCAGATTTTTCGCAATTCTGTACAATACAAACATCTCCGTTACATTGTTGTATGAATACAACAACAAATGAACTTAATCGTGGTAGAAGCAGGAACATTTGCTGATTGTGCAATGTTCAGCACCATTCATGATTCCTCAGACATTGAAGCGAATCATGTTTATAAGCAGCAAGACCCGAATAAGATCTAAGTAGATAAGTGGCAAGGAGCATTCATGCCACACAAGTGCCAGGTGATGGCTGCATCAAACAAGACAATCTAACTATTGCTCCTTGACTGTCAATGGGGTCATCATCTCTGAATCCTACATTATTAACATCTTGAGGGCTACAATTGGTCAGAAGCTGTACTGGACCAGCCATATAACTTATTTGATGGCAAAAGCATGCAAACGTCTAGGAATTTTGTGGCAACTAACTCGCTTGCTCACACCCAGTGTCTATTCAGCATCTACAAGGCTGAATGAGTTCACTCAAGAAATGCAACATCAATCAGGACAAAGTATATGGTTTGCACCTCATCCTCCACCTTCAACTTCCACTCACTTCACTACCGATGCATAGTAGCAACTGTGTGTACCATCTAAAAGATGCACTGCAGTAACTCACCTAGGGGCCTCCAACAGCACAAATAAACTTCAAACTTTATAACCTTGAAGAACAACAGTACCTGTAGCACGGGAACATCATCACCCACACATTTCCCTCCAAACCTCACACCACCCTCCAAACTGCTTGTGGATGAAAAGCCTGAAACTCCCCCCCAAACAGCACTGTTAGTGTACCTAAACCCCAAGGACTGTATTCCAGGCTCATGCAGTCTTCCCCAGGGCAATCAGTGATGAGCAATAAATACTGGCCTATCCAGTGAGTAAGTGATATCCCAGAAATAAATTGTTTAAAGATGCGCTTGATACGTTGTGTTAAGAAGTTAGTCACAACTCTGAGAAGTTCTGTACTATTCAGTCCTTTCACTGTCCCACTTATAGGTTTTACTTATTTTGCGTACATTTTATTGATCATATATGCTTCACTTAATTTCTATCTCCTTTGTCATCCAGATAAATCTGGATTTGTTTATCGTACTATCCCATTTAAGGGAATATACCTCAACTGTACCCTAGCAATTGGCTAGTCCATTGTTGGTAGCCCATTGCTCAGTTACTGGTTCTCCTGCCAACCTCTTATTCCAGTCAATCTTACCCAGCTCTCGTCTTGCTTCATTGAAGTCAGCTCTCCACAAAGAGATATCACCTAATCTGGATTGTTGCATCTCATTCTCCACCACCATTCTGAACCTTATGATATAATGATCACTGGCTCCTCAATGTTCCACACTGACACTTGATCCAATTAGCCCACTTAGTTTCCAGCGATCAAGTCCAATAATGGACTTTCCTGATGAAGGGCTCTGGCCCAAAATGTCGATTCTCCTGTTCCTCGGATGCTGCCTGACCTGCTGTGTTTTTCCAGCAATACACTCTCGACTCTTTCTCTCCACAGACACTGCTACACCAGCTGAGTTTTTTCAGCAATTTCATTTTTTGTTTCTGATTTCGCACATCCATTGTTCTTTGTTTTTTATTAAGAATGTCCTTGCAATCATCGTCATGGTGAAGCAGGGTCTGAGAAGGGTGTCCTCACAGTCAGTGTCATGGTGAAGCAGTCTGGGAAAGGTGTCCTCACAGTCAGCATCATGGTGAAGCAGCCTGGGAAGGGTGTCCTCATATTCACCATTACAATGAAGCAATCTGGAAAGGGTGTACCATTTGTTGGGAAGAAACAAACAGTAACACCATAGAAAAACCGGAGGGATCTTACTCAATTGCAGGAGTACAAGGTCTGAGAGAGAGCTAATTGGTGTATAATAGGTAAGGTCAGGTAAATATTTGCAACTTTTATCACTTATAGTTTATAAGGTCCTTTTATTAGATTACTTACAGTGTGGAAACACGCCCTTCGGCCCAACAAGTCCACACCGACATGTAACCCACCCAGACCCATTCCCCTACATTTACCCCTTCACCTAACCTGCACATTTTTTGACTGTGGGAGGAAACCGGAGCACCCGGAGGAAACCCACGCAGACACAGGGAGAATGTGCAAACTCCACACAGTCAGTCGCCTGAGGCAGGAATTGAACCCGGGTCTCTGGCACTGTGAGGCAGCAGTGCTAACCACTGTGCCACCCCAAATGACTTATAGTTTCTAGGGGTTATATTCTGGGACAAGGAGGGCCCTAGAGAAATTGATATTATTTGACATTAAGCATCTTCCAAAAGGTTTAATTTAATGTGGTAAATCATAGTAGGACAGCTCAAAGCTGTGGTATGCTCCTCTTGCTCTACTTCTGAAACTGGTTTCCAAACTTATTTCCAGTGCCTGGGATCACTATGTGTGCAAGAAGTATCTCCAGCTGCAACTCCTGGAAACTTGGATTTTGGAGATGGAACAGCGGCTGGGGATTCTGTGGAGTATCCGTGAAGCTGAGACATTTGAGGATAGAATGTATTGGGAGCTGGTCACACCACAAGCTGAGTGTACAGGCAGAACAGGAATGGGTGACCACCAGGTAACGTAAAAGGACTAGGCAGGCAGTGCAGGAATCCCCTGTGGCCATTTCCCTGAAAAATGGATATATCACTTTGGATACTATTGAGGGAATTGCCACTGAGGGAAAACAGCAGCAACTAAATTTGTGGTGCCATAGTTGGCTCTACTGCACAGGAGAGGAAAGAAGTCTGGAGAAATTGATTGGATTGAAGGCTGATGAATTCCCAGGGCTTGATAATCTACATACCAAAGAAGAAGTGACCTAGAAATAGTGCATGCATTGGTGGTCATCCTTCAAGATTCTTCAGAGTCTGGGACAGTCCCTACCAATTAGGGGATGGCTAACGTTTCCCTACCATTTCAAAAGGGAGATAGCGATACCATACTTGTGAGAAAAGCCAATGGGATATGCTCCACAACAATCTTCTGCCAATCTGACAGGCTCGCGGGATTTTCAGATACTCAACCTGACAAGATATTCTTTCTTTTGCAGAAAGTGAGGATGTTGAAAAGTATTTTCTTATGTGCATTTACAGGGAACACACTGGGCAGGCCAAGAAAAAGAGAGATCGGGTCCTTCTCCACCCTTACACCCAAAATCCCCTCCATTGCATCCACCACAGTGCTCCAGCATGTTTGAAGTCTACCACAGGACCAGAGACAATGGGTAAGAGTGCCCATACCAACCTTGCACTTGGGACATGTTACAGATACCCCTAGTTTAAATTTTGACAAATGATCTGGAGCCAAGTGGACCCTGTGGAGAATCTACAACTGTAAAACATAGGTCCTGTTGCAAATTGATATCTTTCTTGCATTTTCCCAAATATCTTGCCATGCCTCTGTAGTGATCTCAATGCCTAGCTCTCTCTCTCCCACACCCTGCAGAGTCGATCAAACTCATCTGAGAGGCGTACCCCAATTGATGATATAAAGTGCTGACAGAAAGTGTACTCTTAGCACTGAGCACCCTCCTCTCTATATCAGATTTGTATGGATCAATCAAAAGTATAGTCTTTTTTGAATAAAATCCTGAACTTGAAGAAAACGAAAATGTCTCTGCTAGATAGCTTGAATTTCCATGCTAACTGATCAAAGGACATCATTGTGGCTCCCTCAAATAAATTGTCCATGCAAGTCACACCCCTAGCTGCCCAATGTTTGAATCCTGAATCTATCATTCCCGGCTAAAACCCCGGCATACATACTATAGGTGTAAAAGAAGACGTTTTTCCAATATTGCCTTCCCTCTGCCGAATTGCCCTCCATGCTTTAACAGTACTGATAACTACTGGGTTATGACAATATTCCCTAACTGTCTTCATTTCGTCCAAAAACAGCAAGCTACTAAGGGGGCACCCAGCCTGAGAGGTTTTGATATCTAACCATATTGAAAGAGGGTTCCCACAACCCCAATCACTTTCGTAAGAGAAAAACAAGCTTAGTTGATAGCTTTTAATGTACGGGAGATCCATTACCCCAATCTGTGAGGTAATTTCAGTTTAGTTCATTTAATAAAGGGCTGCTTACGATGCCAAATAAAGGAGCTGAACCAACCGTTCAGTCTCCTGAACGTTTGCTTATCAAAAATCAGGGGGAGCATCCATACAGAGTACAACAAACAGGGGAGAATATTTATTTTAATAAGCACTGTCCAACCCAACCATGAGACCAGCAGCGCTTCCCATCTTTGAAGGTCTTGTTTGATTTTGTCAAATAATTGAATAAACTTAGCTTTGAACAACCGATCCAGAACTGGAGTAATGAATGTGCCCAAATACAAAAAACCCTCCTGTGACCACCTAGATGGGAATTGATATTCGCCATCAAAGCTTAGCACCTTCGTAAGACCCACCCATAGGCATAGAATCTGATTTTGCAAAATTAATCTTGTACTCCGAAAAGGTGCTGAATGCGTAGATGCATTGTATCAGGCGAGGCACCAAAACTGCTGGATTTGACAAAAAAATGAGGACATCGACCATATACAATGAAACCTTATGTAATTTTGACCCCACTTCTGGAGCTGATACATTGGGATCCCTCCAAATGGCCTCCGCCAATGGTTCAAATCACCAACATAAAAAGCAATGGTGAAAGGGGACAGCCCTGCTGGCTGCCCATAAAAATATTAAAATTGCTTGATTGTACCCCATTGGTGATGACCACAGCGAGAGGGTCACTGTAGAGAACCTTTACCCATCTTATATTGGCTTCTTCCAAGCCAAACCGCTCCAGGGTATAAAAAAAGGTACGGTCACTCAACTCAGTCAAATGCCTTCTCTGCATCTAGAGAAATCACTAATCCCTGTATTGACTGTTGTTGACATGCTTGAATTACATTAAGCAGCCTCCTAACATTATTGGAGGACCTGTGGTCCTTTATGAAGCCCGTCTGGTCCTCTTTAACAATAGGAGGTAACACAGTCTCCAGCCTTAGAGTCTTAGAGAGGATTTTTAAGTCCACATTTAAGAGTGAAATGGGTCTGTATGAAGCACAGTCCTCCAGGACCTTCTCTTATTTAAGAATAAGCGAAATATTGACCTCTCTCAAAGATGACGGGAGACGATCGTGAGTGCATGACTCATTGAACATGTTGAGCATCGGCCTGACAATATGTTTATAAATTCCTTGTAGA
Source organism: Chiloscyllium plagiosum (assembly GCF_004010195.1). Lineage (NCBI taxonomy): Eukaryota > Metazoa > Chordata > Chondrichthyes > Orectolobiformes > Hemiscylliidae > Chiloscyllium > Chiloscyllium plagiosum. The sequence continues at coordinate 34,700,104 of NC_057724.1, read as the reverse complement.
ATTCACTGGGAACTCCATCAGGACCGGGCGCCTTTCCACTCTGAAGCTGCTTCAGAGCCTCCTGCACCTCTTGCTCTGATAAGGGAGTATTGAGAAAAGACTCTTGCTCAGGGATCTCGCCCGGGGAGCTCCAGATCCTTGAAAAAGGACTCCACTTTGGCCCGCCCCTCCTCACGACCCTCAGATTGGTGTATCTTAAAGTAAAATCTCTGGAGTGCCACGTTAATCTTTTTGGAATCACATGTTAGGTTCCCAGACCCTTCTCTAATTGACGTAATGAAGAGGATTCTGGGTAATCTAAATTGGAGAAATTTCTGGCTGTAACAGCTGCTCCTTTTTTAAGGTATTTTAGGTGTTGGAGATGATCTCCTTGAATTCCAGGAGGAGCAATTACTGTTTCATATGCTATTGCATTGTTTTGGATCTTTGGGAGAAAAAAAAGTCAAAACAACCACAGTTTTAAAAAGGGAGAAGAACAGATAAAAGGAAGCACATGGTGAGGTCAGTGCAGAAGAGAGAGTGAGAAGGAAACTGACACCACAGTGAACCTGCACAGTTACTGCCTTTGCTGTTTGAATTCGTGTATCGCTGGACGTCGGAGTGCATCTGGGAAAATTAACAAACAATGAAATTCACAACTAATCTTGGAGGAACTCTTTGGGCGAAGTTCACAGCACAGAATCAGATAAATGAATTGTTGTTTTAAGTGTGGCCTACAGAGAATCGGCAGTAGTGAGTAAAGTAGATTCTTTCTTGATTATGTTTTTTGAGATATGTCTCTTGATTAACCTTAAAATATAAGCCATAACAATTAATTAACCTGGAGCAGTGTTTTGTAGAGGAATAAGACAGTGTTACTTTTTGGATCTGTAGATTGGGAAGGAGCAAAAATGGCGCTTAGTAGAGTGATATGCGCTTCTTGTCAGATGGGGGAGTTTAAGGAGAGTTTATAGGTTACTGCGGATTATATCTGCAATAAATGCTGTTGGATGTGAATCATATCAGATCAAGTGGGTCGTTTGGAGAGACAGTTAGAGGCAATTAGGAATTTGCAACAGCAACGGTATGTGATGGATGGCAGTTATAGGAAGGGGGGAAAGTCACAGATTCACAGATACAGTCACATAGATGGGTTAACTCCAGGAAGGGTAAGGGAGGTAGGCAGTTAGTGCAAGAGTTTTCTGTGGCTATCCCTATTTCAAACAAGTATGCTGTTTTGGAAAATGTAGGGGGAGATCGATTCACAGGGGAACGTAGCACAAACAGCCAGGTTTTTGGTGTTGAGACTGGCTCAAACGCAATGAGGGGTACGTCAGGTTCCAAGAGATCAATTGTGTTAGGGGACTCTCTAGTCCAAGGTACAGACAGACGTTTCTGTACCCAGCAACGAAACAGCAGAATGGTGTGTTGCTTTCCTGGTGCCAGGATCAAGGATGTCTCAGAGAGGGTGCAGAATGTTCCCAAGGAGGAGAGGGGCCAGTGAGAGGTCATTGTCCACATTGGAACCAACGATATAGGCAGGGAAAAGGTTGAGATTCTGACGGGAAATTACAGAGAGTTAGGCAGGAATTTAAAAAGGAGGTCCTCAAGAGTAGTAATGTCTGGGTTAATCCCAATGCTACGAGCTAGTGAGGGCAGGAATAGGAGGATAGACCAGATGAATGCATGGCTAAGGAACTGGTGTATGGGAAAAGGATTCACATTTTTGGATCATTGGAATCTCTTTTGGGGTAGAAGTGACCTGTACAAGAAGGACAGACTGCACTTAAATTGGAAGAGGACTAATGTACTGCGAGGGAAATTTGCTAGAGCTGCTTGGGACGATTTAAACTAGTAAGGTGGGGGGGTGGGACCCGGGGAGATAGTGAGGAAAGAGATCAATCTGAGACTGGTACAGTTGAGAACTGAAGCGAGTCAAAACGTCAGGGCAAGCAGGGACAAGATAGGACCAAAGGGGTAGCCACGGGCACACGTATGGGCCCCAGCTATGCCTGTCTCTTTGTTGGCTACGTAGAGCAGTTGATCTTCCGTAATTACACCGGCACCACTCCCCACCTCTTCCTCCGCTACATTGATGACTGCATTGGCGCCACCTC
>NC_057724.1:34691641-34696990 GCF_004010195.1 Chiloscyllium plagiosum | reverse complement strand
CTCCCCCCTCTCCTCCCTGACCTATCACCTTCATCTCCTTCCCCACTGACCTATTGTACTCTATGCTACTCTCTCCCCACCCCCACCCTCCTCTAGCTTATCTCTCCACGCTTCAGGCTCTCTGCCTTTATTCCTGATGAAGGGCTTTTGCCCGAAACGTCGATTTTGCCTGTCCTCGGATGCTGCCTGAATTGCTATGCTCTTCCAGCACCACTGATCCAGAACATGTAAGGTATAGACAGGATAGATCGAGTGAATTCTTAGAAGAGTATAAAGGCAGTAAGGGGAATCAGGAGGCCAAAAAGGAGATATGAGATAGCTTTGGCAAATAAAATTAAGGAGAGTCCAAAGCATTTTTGCAAATACATTAAGGACAAAAGGGTAACTAAGGAGAGAATAGGGACCCTCAAAGATCAGCAAGGCAGCCTTTGTGTGGAGCCACAGAAAATGTTGGAGATACTAAATGAGTACTTTGCATCAGTATTTACTGTGGAAAAGGATATGGAAGATGTAAAATGGAGGGAAATAGATGGTGACATCTTGAAAAATGTCCATATTACAGAGGAAGAAGTGCTGGATGTCTTGAAAAGGTAGATAAATCCCAGGATTTGATCAGGTATACCCTTGAACTCTGTGGGAAGCTAGAGAAGTGACTGCTGGGCCTCTTGCTGAGATATTTGTATCATCAATAGTCACAATTGAGGTGCCGGAAGACTGGAGGTTGGCAAACGAGTTGCCACTGTTCAAGAAGGGTGGTAAGGACAAACCAGGGAACTATAGACCAGTGAGCCTGACGTCGGTGGTGGGCAAGTTGTTGGAGGGAATCCTGAGGGACAGGATGTACATGTATTTGGAAAGGCAAGGACTGATTAGAGATAATCAACATGGCTTTGTACGTGGGAAGTCATGTCTCACAAAATTGATTGAGTTTTTTGAAGAAGTAACAAACAGGATTGATGAGAGCAGAGCGCTCGACATGATCTATATGGATTTCAGTAAGGTGTTCGACAAGGTTCCCCATAGGAGTTTGGTTAGAAGGTTAGATCTCACAGAATACAGGGAGAACTAGTCATTTGGATACAGAACTGGCTCAAAGGTGGTGGTGGAAGGTTATTTTTCAGACTGGAGGCCTGTGACCAGTGGAATGCCACAAGGATCGGTGCTGGGTCCACAACTTGAAGAAGGCGTTTGGTATGCTTTCCTTTATCGGTGAGAGTATTGACTACAGGAGTTGGGAGCTGAAACTGTGTTGCTGGAAAAGCGCAGCAGGTCAGGCAGCATCCAAGGCGCAGGAGAATCGACGTTTCGGGCATGAGCCCTTCTTCAGGATCTCCAGCATCTGCTGTCCTCACTTTCTTCTACAGAAGTTGGGAGGTCATGTTGCGGCTGTACAGGACATTGGTTAGGCCACTGTTGGAATATTGCATGCAATTCTGGTCTCCTTCCTATCGGAAAGATGTTGTGAAACTTAAAAGAGTTCAGCAAAGACTTATCAGGATGTTGCCAGGGTTGGAGGATCTGAGCTACAGGGAGAGGCTGAACAGGCTGGGGCTGTTTTCCCTTTAGCGTCGGAGGCTGAGGGGTGACCTTATCGAGATTTACAAAATTATGAGGGGCATGGATAGGATAACTAGACAAAGTATTTTCCTTGGGGTCGGGGAGCCCAGAACTAGAGGGCATAGGTTTAGGGTGAGAGGAGAAAGATATGAAAGAGACCTAAGGGGCAACCTTTTAACGCAGAGGGTGAATGAGCTGTGTATGGAAGAAGTGGTTGAGGCTAGTATAATTGCAACATTCAAAAGGCATTTGGATGGGTATATGAATAGGAAGGGTTTGGAGGGATATGGGCCGGGTGCTGGCAGGTGGGACTAGATTGGGGTGGGATATCTGGTCGGCATGGACGGGTTGGACTTAAGGGTCTGTTTCCATGCTGTACATCTCTATGACTCTATGACTGTATGGCTTGAGGGGTGCTCCTTTTCCTGGCAAGATATGCTTGGTACGTACCTAGCTTGTCACCATGCTCACATAACTTTGCTTTGCGAAAGTAAGCTCCTTCTTTGCTGTCTACGTGTGCACGGAATTCAATGCAGACTTCAACACCTTAATCCTCTGTAGTTTCACCAATGAGGGCCTGTCAAAGTAAGCCTTCTTGGCTACCTTCAACCATGCTTCGAGGAGATGTTGCTGCTCAACCTTTTGCTGCTTCCTACTGGCAGAGTAGAAAATAACTAATCCCGGCATAGGCTTTGGCAGTTTCCCAAATGATGGACGGGCTACTAACCGAGCCTGAGTTAACATCTAGGAACGCCTGAAATTTCCTGGAGAAGTACTCCATAAACGTATTATCCTTAAGGATAAAGGGATCCATTTGCCAGTGCCTCAGACCTACTGTAAAGCCCTTAATCTTAACCAACAGATACACTGATCGGAGATGGTAATATTACCAATCGTACAAGATGCCACTAAGTCCAGGGTTACCACAGTGGTCAGAAAGAAATCAATCCTGCTGTGACATCTGTGTGAACTGGACAAAAACGTAAAATCCCTGCCTGTAGGGTGGAGACATCTCCAGACGTCCACCAACCCTAACTTCACACACAGATCAAATTATTATTTAGTTTGTACAGAGGATATTGGAGGTCCTTTGGACAGCCTGTCTACTGTGGTTCCATGAGACTATTAAAATCTCCCCCTGTAATGATATGCTGGGACTCGAGATTGATCAGTTTAGAGAACACATCTACCAGAAATTTGAGAGGATGGGTCAGAGAGCAATAAACATTTAAGCACCATATTCTTCCCTGTTTAGCAGGGCTTTCAGAATTACAAACATTCCGTGTGTGTCTTTAACACAGTCTAGTAACTTAAATGGGAGACTCCTCCTAACCAATATAGCCACTCTCCTACTTCTAGTATTAAAAGATGACCCGATCAAAGCCGTTCTGCTGTAGTTTCAAATGCTCCCGATCATCCATGTGTCTCCTGTAACAAAGCAATATCCACATTTTCCTTTCTAAGACTCGAAAGTACCTTCTTCTTCTTAATTCGTGAGTGAATCCCCTTAATCTAGTAACTATAGGCCGGTGAGTCTCACTTCTGTTGTGGGCAAAGTCTTAGAGAGAATAGTAAGGGATAGGATTTATGCTCGAAAGTACCTTCTTCTTCTTAATTCGTGAGTGAATCCCCTTAATCTTCCAGGTACACCATTTAATCAAGTCATTGGTCATAACCTTCTGCAATAACATTTAGATTCTAGAGGGGCGAAACTGGAATTACAAATCTCCGAGCCTTACTGTCGCAAGATCCATTGAACATAAAACTGCATGGCCTAAAACCACTACAATTAACAAACCTACAAAGCTATCAAAGACTATATACAGCAAAACCCCCAAAAAACAAACCAACATATAAAGCACCAGTGCTGTACAGGAGAACACATCCCCTGCCCAAAGGGGGCAACTACACTTCCCAAAACCCAATTTCCCATCCTGCTGCCAATACTGCAGCCCGGACATTTAAATACCTGAGCCGGGTGTAAACTGCCTGAAAATAGGCAACTAGTTACCCCAACCATTTTCCTTCCTCCTAGCTAGAGCTGCACCGCAAACACAAGCAGAAAAGAAAGAAAATACACCATGGAATAACAATGTGAATAAAGAAATTTTGAAAAAAAAGGGTAGGTACCCCACCTATCTGTTGGTATAACAACTTAGAAACCGATAGTACATATCTCAACTGCCATCATACATCATTTAGACCAGATTATTACCAATAAAAAAAGGAAAAGAAAACTCCAACCATACTTCCTCTTCTTTTTAAAACAAAAGACAAAGACATATCCAAACAACGCCAAATACTAAATTGTTCAGATTAAGTTAATTTGTCCACAAAGTCTCTTGACTTCTCCAATGTGTCAAAGAATTGTACAGATCCATCTAAGGTATTCTGAAACTCTGCTGGAATTTTGGCAACCAGTCCTCAATAAATTCCACTGGCCACTCACCTTTGGCAGTGACATTTAAGAATTGCTCTTGAGGAAGTATGTGTGAAAATGAAGTGACTGGAAAGACAAATTGGAAAAGACAAATCCGTAATTCCAGTTTAAATAGAAGAAATTTGATAAGGTACATTATTGTATTCCACTCGAGGCACAGTTTGGTCTGATATCAGAAAATACTTCTGGGAATGATAATTGTGTGAAATAGACTTCAAGATAGCAATTTAAGATGATCACAGCAAAATGGAAGGATAAACATTGTTGTAATGGTATTGTAGGTTATGGATGATTAGAACTATCTAACATTATTCAATGTTTTGTAGGCTGGTATTCCAATAGTATTTTATGGTAACGAGTTAATGGTAAGTAAGTATTCTGAAGTAGTTCTAATGTAACTCAAATAGACTTTATCATGTTTTCTTGTGTTTTGGTAACAGATTGAGTAGCAGTGCAATTAGTTTCGCTTTTCTAGTTTGTGCCTTGACTTTCAATGTCGACAGAATATATAATCACAAGATGACTAGATTCGAGAGAGATTGCCAAAACAGTAAACCATTCAGTTTCAAACCTGTTCCACCATTCAGTAAGTGATAGCTGACAAGCAGCACAATGTCCTTGATAGCCTTACGTAACAAAAATCTATCCATTCAGTCTTGAAAGTTCTAACTGAGATATGTTCCACAGTTTTTTTAAGGATAGAATTCCAGATTTGCACGCCCCTTTGTAAAAGTAAGTGTGCTTTTAAAATTTACTATTTGAAACTGCTTATTTCTAATTATAAAATTAGTTTGCTAAGTAGTTTTATTACATACCTACTGAATCCCTTTCTCATCATAAAGACCTCAAATTGATTACCTTTCAACCTCCTAAATTTAAGGGAATATAAGACAATTTCACTTTCAATTTTTTTGTGATCTGCACTTTTCCTCTCTAAGGCCAATTTTACTCGTTTGAAGTTCAATGCTTTAAGTATAATGCAACATTCTCAATAAGGTCTGACCAAGTCTTTGTGCAACTGAAGCATTGCTTCCTCTTTTTTTCATTTCAGCTTTCTTGGTATAAATGTTTGTAGCTGAAAATGTGTTGCTGGAAAAGCGCAGCAGGTCAGGCAGCATCCAAGGAACAGGAGAATCGACGTTTCGGGCATTAGCCCTTCTTCAGGAATGAGGAAAGTGTGTCCAGCAGGCTAAGATAAAAGGTAGGGAGGAGGGACTTGGGGGAGGGGCGTTGGAAATGCGATAGGTGGAGTGAGGTCAAGGTGAGGGTGATAGGTCGGAGTGGGGTGGGGGCGGAGAGGTCGGGAAGAAGATTGCAGGTTAAGAAGGCAGTGCTGAGTTCGAGGGATTTGA
>NC_057724.1:34662057-34689405 GCF_004010195.1 Chiloscyllium plagiosum | reverse complement strand
GTTGGAGTGGGTGAGAGGGGTGGAGAGGTTGAGGCGGTTAATGTTGCGGCGGCAGTTGACTATGAAGAGATCGAGGGCAGGTAAGAGGCCAGCACGGGGTGTCCAGGTGGATGGGGTGTGTTGGAGGCGGGAGAAGGGGTCGTCAGAGGGTGGGCGAGAATCCTGGTTGAAGAAGTAGGCGCTGAGGCGAAGGCGGCGGAAGAATTGTTCGATGTCACGCCGCATGTTGAACTCGTTGATCCGAGAGCGTAGGGGAATGAAGGTGAGGCCTCTGCTGAGGACTGATCTTTCATCGTGGCAGAGATCGGCGTGGGGGTGGAGTTAAGCGTGGTGACGGAGATCGGTGTGGGAGGGGAGACACATGCGGCGTTGTGGTCGTGCAGGTTAGTGACGTCACTGGGGGCGGAAGTGGCTGCAGCGGCGGCAACCCAGGGGACGGAAGTGGCTGTGGCAACGACCGAGACAGTGTTATTCCCGATAGCCGTGGGGGCCGCGGATCTGTCGGCAATGGTCTTCCTGGCGATAGCCGTGGGGGCCGCGAATCTGTCGGCAATGGTCTTCCTGGCGATCGTGGAGGCGGTTGTCTGGGCGGCGATCGTGGAGGCAGTTGTCTGGGCGGCGATTGCGGAGGCTGCGAGGTCGGTGGGGGCGGAAGTAACGTCATGGTCCGCAGCGGCGGTTGTTGCCGCGGGCGTTGTAGCAGACATGTAGTTAATGGCGCCGGACCGATTTCAGAGGCCGATGGAAGATTCTGGAACAGTTGAGGAACCCAGAGTGTGGGGGTAAGTACATGAAAGGTTTTGGTACTTACTGTCTTTAATTTCCGATATGGCTAGGAAGAACTGTTTGTTTAGTGTATGGATTCTTCTGTGGATGAAGAACAGTAGAGGTCCTTTACAGGTCTGTGAGAGTGTTGCCCTGAGCTGGAGTAGGTCTAATTGCAGGGAATGTAGGTAGCGACACATGGCTGCAAGCGTGGAGCGAAGGATCCGGAGGGAGGTCTTTTGCTGGAGGCTTCGGATTTGTTGTAGGTACTGGTTGTCCTGGTTGGGTCCAAATTTTGTTGGTCTGAACGTAGTCCGGAGTCCGTGCGGGATCAGTCGGTTCCGTAGGCAGGTGCTGAGGAAGGAGATGTGGCTGTGGTAGCGAGTCTGTTTGAGAACGTGGCTGAAGAGCTTCTGTGCAGAGGAGATGACCTGGGGTGTGCAGTGAGAGAGGGGCTCACTGAAATCCTTGTAGAGGGAGGAAGAGAGCTTAAATTCCATTTGCCTTTCTAACTGTGGTGATTGAATGGCATTCTTGGTGATTTCTGTACATGGACTTCCATATGTCTTCATTCCCCCACAGCTTCTAGCCTCTCCTTATTAAGAAAATACCTCTGGGGATCCAAGATAGTGGTAATGTGGTTCAAAAGTCCACACCGCAGAGCAATGGGATGAACTTTTAACCTGCCCTACCCGGACCACCACGATATCCTGGGACTCTGGAATGGTCGTAGAGTCTCAGGAAACTGTTAAAATTCAACTTGGTTTTCACTGTCCAGGGATGCTGAAGAAGGGAGGAGGAGCATCTGAGGCCAGGCCAATGGCCCAGCCTGCAGAATCCTTGGACTCGGTTTCTTAACAGGCCCTGGTGAAGGAGCTCACAAAATCTCGCAAGATGTTGGGTCAGCAGATAGAGGAGAAGCTGGCCCCGATCTCTATCATCCTGCAGAAGCATGAACAGCAGCTGGGAGTTCGGGAGAAACGGACGAATGAGGTAGAACACAGAGTCCCAGTGGTGGAAACTGATACCAGCTCCTCCAAGGATAGGATCCAGACGCTGGAGACTCAGGACGGTAATTTGATTTTTTCTTTAGTCAAAAATGTGCAGAACACAGAAAGGCACAATAATTCAGAACATATGAGTAAATTATCCTGAATCAAAAATCTATTCGACTCGTCAATATTATTTTTTTGCGATCAATGATAGCACTCAAAGAAATTGCAGTGCTGTTTAGGCATCTTAGACGCTGCATAAGCCCATTGATGTCAAATCACCAAGCCCGCAAAGATATCCAGAAGCTTTCGATTAAGGCCTCAGAAGTTCTCAAAGCTTTCTAAATGAAGCTCTCAAAAGCATCAATAAAGGTTTTAAACACATGAAGTACATTGAAAACAATCAGCGACATGCACAGGTAAAAAGTATTGATAAAGCATGGCAAGGAAATTAACTGCAAGTTAGATCTGGGTGTATCAATGTTTTCATTTAGCACCATAATTCTTTCCAATCTGTATGGTATACAACCTATACATCAATAAAAGTATAAAAACCATACAACTCACAACTAAAAAATATAATAAACTATAACAACAGTGCAGTTCTTAAAAAGCTATGTGATCCATAAAACTGACAGCAACTGAAAAAACAATAAAGACCATAAAATTGAGAAGAACTGTAAAAGCAATCTGAACTCAGATTTCCATGGTTTATAATTAGCTGCTTGCCTTCCACTCCTCGACCCTAATCATCCTAAATCTTGGATGGCCATCTTGCATTTGAGCAGATGGTGATTTGAACACCAACTCACTCATTATTGGCACTTATCTATTTTGTGGCACTGTCTCATGAACCCTACAAAGGTAATGCGCACTGTTTTGGTCAACTCACTTCCTCAGCCTCCTCCTGCTGTTGTGCTGACTTGATCTGTTCCTGCTCCTATTGCTGCCTTGCACCCTCCTATATTACCATAACTCCGAACCACTCGTTTGCCACCTCAACAACCTCCTGTACCATCTTGATCTCCTGTAGCTCCCATGCCACATCAGTTACTTTATCACTTTGAATTCCTCCTGACTCTCTGCTGCCTCAACCTCTTTCTCATCTGTCAACCCAAGCTCCTGTTCTTCACCAGTTCTTCTGTTGTTCCTGCTCGACCTCAAGCTCTTCTGCCTCTGCTACCTTTTACTCTAACACTGTGACCTCGTCCAGCTGGTCCATTGCCACAAGTTCCTCCTTGGCTGCTGTAACCTCCTCCTTGACCCTGACCTCCATCTGCCCTTCTCTGTCAATGACCACCACCCCATCACCTCTGCCTCCTTTGGCATTCCTCTTTACCAGCTGGTGGTTCTGCTGACCATCCCAAGGAATAACATAGACAATGCTTTTTTGGAGTAGTGGTTGGGGGAGGGGGAGATGTATTTAGATACTCTGGCCGAATTTTGTCAAAATCGTCTGTATCAACTTTGAAGAATTTAAGGAAGGGTTTCACTCCATGAATTGTAGAGTAGTTATCTCACTACCATTCACTGTGTTGGGAATTCCAGGTTTCCCACTACTGGCACCATTTTTAAAACTGGGCATCAGGTCAAACATTTTGAACCAGGAATTGCCCTTCAGAGGAGATATAGTGGGAAGGAAACTGTTTGAGGGCACATAGATAGCGCATTGAAAATAAATTATCGCATTTGTTTCTATATTGGCACTTGAAATCAGCTGCAGTTACAAAAATGAAACTCCAGGGCTACACATCCTTTGGACCACTACCCTTTCGCTAATCCCTTCGGGGTATTTCGCTAATACCCTTCGGGGTCATTGAGTATCCCATGTTGGAAAACTACAAACAGTTTTAAAAAATTAACTTTTATTAAACAACAGAAAAGTGAAGAAAGTACAAACAAAGAAATTACATTTGCATCTGAAACTAAAATGGTCTGTTTGCCTTTTGAGCAACAATAAGTTTAAGTTAATGAATGATGTCTTCACCCAACTCAGTTCTATTGGAAGCAGTTGTCAATTGTGTCTGGTTTGTTGTGCCTGACAGTGAATTGCTCTATCACTGTGAAGGTGATATTGTTCCTGCACAATGTTCTGATCTTCCTCCTCAGAAAACTGTTAGCAATCTCCCAGCTCTTCATTCTCCATAACATTTGTTCTTTCCCTGTTCCAGTTGTGCACAGCACAGCATACTGGGATTATACAGCACATTCTGTCTAGGGTGTACCGCAAGGACCCTGTGTCATTCCAAGCAGAAAGCATCTACTTTGTGATGGATCTGGTTGGAGGTTGGGCTGTATCATATCTAAGCTTGACCTCAGTTAGGGGTTGCATAACATGGGTTCCATAATGCAGTCATTTGCTTTAGTCTCCCAACCTCCATGAATGGCGTCCGGTTATGTGCAGGGGTCAGTATTGGGGCTTTACTGGTTCACTGTTTATAAAAAAAGACTTGGATGAAGTAACCAAAGGTATGGTTGCTCAATTTGACAATGATTCTTGATAAACAAGGGGTTGAAAATTTATCATAGGTAGGAAGGATCAGCTTTGAGTCTATTGAATGGTGAAGTAAGGTTTGAGGGCCTAGACATAGAGACAACACCATTGCAGGTGTAGTTTCACCAAAGCTGTATACAATTGTAGTAAGACTTTCTTATATTTCTACAACAAACTCATTGCAATAAAACTCAACATACCAGTTGAGTTCCTAATTGCTTGTTGTACCTGCACATTTGATGTTCCTTGTATAAGTGCACTCAAAGCTCTCTGGGCATAAGAAAGTAAGAAATAGGAACAGGAGTAGGCTATTCAGCCTCTCAATCCTGCCTACCCATTATCTAAGAGGCCTACCTCTTGTGCTACCTCCTCATAGCCCTCAACTCCCCACTACTTCAAAAATCTACCTTACCTCCTATTTAAGTACTTTCAATGGCCTCGGCTCCACAACTCTCTGGGCTCGGGAACTGCAGAAATTCACTACTCTCTTGCAGAAGAAATTCCTTTGCATCTACATTTTAAATAAGAATCCCCTTATTCCATAACAATGCCCCATAGTTTAAGATTCCACAGTAATGGAAACATTTTCTTAAGATTTACCCCATCAAGTCCACTCAGAATCTTGTTGGAGAATCTCAGCAGCTGGAGCAGCGTCTGTGTAGGGAAAATAGTAATAACATTTTGAGTGCCATGATACTTGGACTCAAAACATTAACTCTGTTTTCTCTTCACAGAGGCTGCAGAGCTGCTGAAATATTTGATATTTTTTTCGGCTCTTTAGCATCTGCAGTTCTTTGTTTCATTTTATTTATCAGGGAATCTTGTTGTATCAATCATAGAAACATAGAAACAAAGAAAATCAGATCATCACTCATTCTTCTAAGTTTTAATGAATAAAAGTCTAACCTGTTCAGTCAATAGCAACTTTATTTCTGTCTCCACAGATGCTGCCAGACCTGCTTAGTTTCTCCAGCACTTTTCCTTTTTATTTCATTTGGAATTTCGAAATTTCTTTAATCACAACACATTTTGGAACGCAGGTTTATAACTGCTCTGTATAAATATAACATTGTTTATCTGTTATATTTACTGATTTATATTTGCCAAGGTTCATCTGTAACAATAACGGCTGCTGAGTTTGGAATACAACATCTGATATTTTATGTTTAACTGGCCTGCTATCAGGCATGACTCAGCCCTATCTGCATGATAGGATCCCTACTTAAATGAATCAAGATCTAGAGATTGACTGACATCTGGGTCATCTCCTTGCAAGTATCACCATTAAACCTAATGAGTGAGTGATGGCAAGGTGAGTATATGGTGGGTGTTATTAACCCTGGATCTTAGGACGCTCAGGGTTAGCAATATTGTATCATTGTTAAAATTCCAAACCAATGTTTTATTTAGTGGTTAGGTCACATCCATAATTAGGGAAGTCAGACTTGCTTATTTTATACACAGTTATGATGAGATGAGATTTTACTCTGATTATGGTATTTCACCATGCTTTAGAAAAAGTGCAACCTTGCAACTTTCCACAAATACGGAGGTGCATCATGAGATTGCTAGCTACTGTCTTCAGTTACCTGTAAAAATAGTTGTCACTTGTAAGTGTGAGCATAGCCGGAGCCATTTATTTGACTTTGCATCTGTGTCATGTATTTTCAATGCATTATTATAATTATCAATTTCAATAATTTTCCTTACCAGCCATGACAACGATAACTGCATGACTTCCCTAATTAGGGATGTGACCTAACCACAGAATAAAACATTGGTCTAGAATTTTAATAATCATACAATATGGCTAACCCTGAGTTTCTTAAGTTCATGGTTAATAACATCCACTATATGCTCCTCTTGCCACTACTCACTCACTAGGTTTACTGGTCACACACTTTGGCACAAACAAACATTAACTGGAGGAAAATGGTGACACTTGCAAGGAGATGACTCAGATCTCAGTCAGATCTCTAAATCATGCCTTTTTAAATAGGGATTCTATCATGCAAATAGGGCTGAGACATGCCTGATAGCAGGCAATTCAAATATAAAATGTCATGAGGGGGGTATTCTAGACAGAGCGCAGTTATTGCTACAGATGACCTTGGAAAGTACCATAAATCTGTAAATATAACAGATAAACATTATTTTATATTTTTACTGAGCAGTAAACTTAGTGTACGAAGTGTACTTTAGATTGTAAAGTTGCATGTAACCTCATGACAATAGGCCAGCATGAAAAGTCACTGTCATTGTTTGGAAGACAAGAGCTTTGCAGACTGGCACAGTCTAAAGTTGAAAAATGTGGTGCTGGAAAAACACAGCAGGCCAGGCAGCATCCAAGGAGTAGGTTTCCAGCACCACATTTTTCAACTCTGGTCTCCAGCATCTGCAGTCCTCAATTTCTCCTGGCACAGTCTAAAGTCCAGGATTGCCTACTGAGGAATATACAGAGACAGCTACCGAAAATGCTAAATTATGAAAAATGATAATTTACGAACCTCCTGGAATGGCATCCTAAAAGCCTTGAACCAATATAAAACCCTTCAGGTGACATATGTCAGAACATGTTTTTTGTAATATAAATGTGTGAGCAATATGCATTATAAGTGGAGTGAAACTGTCTAGAGTAGTGCAGTCTTTTCACAAAAGTAATCTGTGAATTGACACATTGAATTGCACTGTGATGTACCTTTACAAATATAGTACATTTTTACAAAACAAGCAATGTTGTAAATTGATTTTTTTAATCTTCGCTGAACACGCAAATGCAATTTAATGATTAAAACAAAAGGGAATTGTCTTGTACATTTTGTTTAAGATTTCTTTGACACTATGTCTACATGAAGCAGAGAAAATTATTAATAAGAAAGACACCATTTAGAGTCCAGCATGATCATTTATTGCTGACTCTAAGTTAAGTCATAAAGTTATTTAATATTTTGCTGCTGACCATCTGAAGGATAAAAGTTGAAAATCACAGAGTACCTTAGCCTTTCAGTTGGGTGCACAAATGAGAAAGCAGTAAGCTTGCTAATGGATGAGAGGCTGCCTGGATGTGCAAATTTGGGAGTTTCTCAAAAATACTTGTTGCTGCTGGTATCTCTGCTCAACACACTCTGCGATTGGCAATTCCCTTATCTCCACATAACCACCTCCTTCCTGGTTCCAATCATTCCTAGAAAGTCAAAGAGACTCACAAAGCCATTTTGATTTTCAGTGTGTATAGGAAAATTCACCATGGACATGTTAATCAGCCTTCATCTCAGCAAATCTCAGCACTTATTTTTGTCTGTAGATTTCAAACAGTAGAAAAGCCCCAGATTATGTTATGATCCCAGAATACGCTGTCAAATTTATGTTGCAATCTATCCAAGGACAAGTAACCTTTTTATGAAGTGGACAAAGTGCGAAATCCAACGGATTTACTAGACCAAGAAAATAAGACCACAAGATTCCATGATTTTAAATAAACAACAATAATTTTTATCATCCGATGTTACAACAGTAATATAATCTATAAAATATGCACAATTTATTTCTAATGCTCAGAATTGAAATGTGATAAATAGGGTTAATACAATCAAGCACTACAGTACACATCAAATAGCAAAGAGGATCAAGACAGATCTCACAGATTCTCTAGCAAATTGCCCCTAGACTTGGATGGTATAGTGGATCAACAAATCTCACTACACTTCACAATGGATTATAATTCTTCACTTTTGCTGATCTGACCTTGAAATTCCATCTCAACATACCTCAACAATTGCTCCCATTCTGGTCGATCATCTTCTGTCGTAGGTTCCCATAACATGCAGAGCACCTTGCACCTTGATGTGGCAACACGGTGTAACTTCACACAACCACCATAAACAATCCCATCTG
Source organism: Chiloscyllium plagiosum (assembly GCF_004010195.1). Classification (NCBI taxonomy): domain Eukaryota; kingdom Metazoa; phylum Chordata; class Chondrichthyes; order Orectolobiformes; family Hemiscylliidae; genus Chiloscyllium; species Chiloscyllium plagiosum. Next base: position 34,681,260 of record NC_057724.1, on the reverse strand, counting down.
TAGCCCCTTAATATTAATTGAGTAACACTTTAGTTGTATTCTTTCACCCACAGGATTAAGAGGCACAGATAATAATTGGAGGTGGGGTCAGAATGGGTGCAATGCGGATCTCCGGGTAGTCTCACACTGCTAGAAGCAGAAGAGAAAAACCAGTCCAGTTATGTGGAGACAGGATGAAAATAATTTATTGCAACAAATTATCCCTTCATCTGGAAATTGCATCTGGCACTGACCATATTCCTCAAACGTGCAAACTCCTGATTTCCCATTATTTTAGCTCATCCTGGTATAAGCTTTGCCTTAACATCCTCCTTCTAACCTATCCCAAGAACTTCAACCCCATTTTACTGCCAATAAGTTATTTGTGCACTGAATGTATGTGAACAGAGGAGCTTCTCATCAAAAGGAAGAAGGCAGCTAGCACAGCTTTAGGGGATTACAGGCTTACTGGAAAGGAGCACAGAAATGGACTGAGGAGAGCCAGAAGGGGGCATGAAAAAGACTTGGCAGAAAGGATTAGGGAGAACCCAAAGGCATTTTACTCATACATGAGGAATAAGAGAATGATCATGGAGAAGGTAGGGCCAATGGATAGAACTAAAAGAAGAGTTAATACTAATCCTGATTTGTGATGATCAGACAAGTTTTAACCCCTAATAATTGACAGGTTGAAAGTACATGGAGGAGTGATGGATATTGTTGGTTCAACTCCAGCATGCCCACATCTGAGTTTACCAGACTGGACGCTGGTGAGAAAGCTACTCACCTACCTTTTTTTTAATTAACCTAATTTTCTTAATCAACCTGTTCAGAGATGTTTTCCCACACCTCTGGATCAGATAGGGCTTGAATCCAGGCCTCCCAATCCAGCCATAGGGGCACTACCACTAAGTGAAAAGAAAGTCCTCAGCTACTCACCTAATTCAGGGATCACTGAACTGGATGCAAGTGGGTCCTTATAAATTAAGTTAAAGCCCCCAAGAAACATTATGGAAGTTTTTTAAATTGATTTTGACTTGGCTCCAAATATTACTGGAGCACAATAATGAAACAACCCCCCAGAGGCCAGTATCCTGTCACCAAGTCACCCTTTATCTACACAGAACAGTCCTTGACTTTAGTACTGCCTCATTCAGAGCCAGGTCCTGGAGTGTCAGTATCTCTGACACGCCCTTTCTATTTGTCAGCCAGGACTCTCTGACTGGACCATGTTAACAGCCCCATCAGGGAACTCATATTCTGTGAGATCCATCTGGCTGACCTCCTTACAGTCACTTCAAACATGATTTCACTGCTCAGAAAACTAACAAGGGAAAGAGAGGCAAGTTTCAGCAGCAATTCAGGTGGGTATTTAAACTTCTCACTGAATAAAAGCTCAGCTATTGCAGTTGTTGTCACAGTTTTATCTAGTTCAGCAGTAAGGTTATGTGTAGTTCTGGAATCCACATTATAGGAGGAATGTGACTGCATGGGGGAGGGTGCAACAATGATTTACCAGGATGTTACCTAGGCTGGAAAGTTTTAAATATGAAGAGAGATTGGCTATAATGTTGTTATTGTCCTTGGAGCAGAGGAGACTGAGAGGGGATATAATTGAGAGGAATAAAATGAAGGATTATAGACAGGGTAGATGAGAAGAAATTTCCACATGGTGGAGGGGTCAATGATAAGGGAACATAGATTGAAAGGAAGGGGGAGGTTTGGAAGGGATGCAAAGAAAAGCTTTTTCACCTAGAGGATGATGGGAACCTGGAACTCACTGCCTGTCAGGGTGGTAGAGGCAGAAACCCTCATAACCTAAGGGTTCATATGTGCATCTGTGATGCCAAAGTGTACAAGGCTATTGGAATAGTTGGGTGGTTGTTTTCAACCAGCGCGACATGGGCCCTTTTCTGTGCTAAAGATCTCGATGATTCTGTCTCTCTAATTCTATGACCATCATCACAACGTCCAGCAATTCTGTCCTTGCCCTCATGTAAGGTACAGTTGTGGGTGCAGGAGGAAGCAGATTTCAGTGAAGTTAACCTTACTGAAGGTTTGACATAAAACTTAGTGTTGTTTGTTTGGCTTTGAGTAGGTCAGTTATTTCCTGAACAGTCCTGGTGGATTTGGCCTTCTGCTGAGAACCCTTCTCTTGCTTTTCTTTCTTGCAGCACTTTTATAAGCTGTGTATTGCCTCTGCTATTCTCCCTGCCATACTATTGTACAAGGAAACACAGCACTCATACCTGGGAGTAAGTGGTCTGTGCATAATGTTTGAGGCCAGGCCAAAGTCCTTCAACATGTAATGCACCAACTTCCTACAGACATTACAATTTTAAACAGCTCCAGGGACCACTAAACACTTCTACAATCTCAGGGCAAACCTGTGGAGTTCAGTTGAACATAGCTGTAAGGAATGATCTCCAAATAATGCTGGAGGTAGAGCTGGATGAGATGTGGGAGCAGCTCGGTAGAGCATTGAAACTGGCAGTGTAGCATTAAATCAGTTAAATAGGGCTGAATCTTCGGTTTTTTGACTTGAGTCTGAGTAGAATTGAATAGTTTGGAGAGTTGTTCGTAACAAGACAGACAGTTCTGTTGCTGTATCTTACTAAATTCACTGCATTAATTACCTACCATGCTCATATGGTGTCTGTCACTTTCAATTCCAGCCCCATATTAACATGTACTATTTCCAGAATAACTTGCCAAATGCTGGGATATTCGCTAAAAGACTGACATTCCTTCTGTCTGCACCATCTTTGAAAGGCTGCTGTGTATCTGAACAAGCACTGACAATCCAGCATTGCCTCAGTCCCAACCCTCGGACTCAGCACCGCCTTCTTGACCTGCAATCTTCTTCCTGACCTCTCCGCCCCCACCCCCTCTCCGGCCTATCACCCTCACCTTAACCTTCTTCCACCTATCACATTCCCAACGCTCCTCCCCCAAGTCCCTCTTCCCTACCTTTTATCTTAGCCTGCTTGGCACACCCTCCTCATTCCTGAAGAAGGGCTTATGCCCGAAACGTCGATTCGCCTTCTCCATTGATGCTGCCTGACCTGCTGCGCTTTTCCAGCAACACATTTTTAAGCTCTGATCCCCAGCATCTGTAGTCCTCATTTTCTCCTTACCAGTAATGTCAAGGCACAGCTACCATGACACCACGCTACCTACGATACATAGCCAGCATAACTGACACTCCCTCGCATATGCAACACTATTCTCTCACTTTTAGGTCAGATACGTTGTCTGCCCATACCTATATCCCCATCTGAACACTCTCTAAGTCAATGCTAACGTGTCCCCAAGACTCACTGTCGACTGTAGCTCATCAACATCCAGTAGAGGCACATGACATACAGGCAAGCAATCAGCCAGTGAAATGCTGACCTTACTACCTGCTGCCTGAGTTCACCTCCACCATCCTGACAGCAGTCTACATATCACCACAGGCAGAAGTGAAGGTTGCTCCAGATGAAATTTACATCACTACAAATTCTCTGGAGATGAAATTCCCTGAAGCCTTACTCATCGTGACTAGCGACTGTAAACAGGTCAACTTTAAGAGGGTGCTGCCAAAATACCACCAACATGTCTCCTGCCCCACTAGAGGACGGAACATCTTTGCCCACTGCTACACAACCATCAAAGATGCATTCCACTCCATACCCCATCCATACTTCAGAAAATCCGATTGCAATGCTATGTTCCTCCTTCCAATTTCCAAGCAGAAGCTGAAACGGGAGGATCCTTCACAGAAAGTAACACAATGCTAGACTGAGGCAGCGGAAGAGTTTCTCCGATACTGCTTAGATTCGGTGGACTGGACCATATTCAAGATCTCACCGGACAACCCAGACAACCTACACCACCACTACCACGGACTTCATTAGCAAATACACGGAGGACTGTGTACCAAAGACATCAATGCATGTGTTCCCCAACCAGAAGCATTTGGATGAACCCAAGAAACCTATTGCCTACTAAAGACCAGGCATGTGGCACGCAAGTCGGACAACCAAGCTTAAATGGAAAATCCAGATATGATCTCCACAAAGCTATCAGAGATGCCAAGAGGCACTACTGGACCAACCATATGGACACCTGCCACCTGTGGCTTGGCCTAAACAACAGAATGGGATACAAAATAAAGCAGAGCAAGATAGCGGACAAAGACACACCCCTCCCTGATGCGCTCAACGCTTTCTATGCTCAGTTTGGGCAGAATGCCAGTGGTGTGGTGCCACCTACCCTGATAGCCCCAGTTCTGGCTATTCCCTCTGCCACTGCTGTAGACATCACATCAGTCTTCCTGAGAGTCAACCCGAGGAGAGTGAGGGCCTGGATGGAGTTCTCGGCCATGCACTTAGATTCTGTGGGACTCACTGACATTTTCAACCTCTCCTTCCTACAAATCAAAGTCCCCACCTGCTTCAGGAAAACCACTATCATCTTAGTACCAAAGAAACCACATGCAAATTGTCTGAATGACTACCACCAGTGGCTCTGACCTCCATAATCATGAAGTGCTTCAAGAAGTTAGCCATGGCCCTCATCAACTTGAGCTTCCCAGCTTGCCTTGTTCCCTGCAATTTGCCTATCAATGTAAAAGGGCCACAGCGGACACCTTTTCCTGAGCCTTACACTCATAGAACATGGAACATAAAACATTAATGCGCAGTACAGGCCCTTCGGCCCCTGATGTTGCACTGACCTGTGAAATCAATCTGAAGCCCATCTAACCTGTGCTATTCCATTTTCATCCATCTGCCTATCCAATGACCATTTAAATGCCCTTAAAATTGATGAGTCTACTACTGTTGCAGGCAGGCCATTCCATGCCCCTACTACTCTCTAAGTAAAGAAACTACCTCTGACATCTGTCCTATATCTATCACCCCTCAATTTAAATCTACGTCCCCTCGTGCTAGTCATCGCCATCTGAGGAAAAACACTCTCTTTGTCCAATCTATCTAACCCTCTGATTATCTTATATAATTCAATTAAGTCATCTCTCAACCTTCTTCTCTCTAACAAAAACAGCCTCAAGTCCCTCAGCCTTTCCTTGTAAGATCTTCCCTTCATATCAGGCAACATCCTAGTAAATCTCCTCTGAACCCTTTCCAAAGCTTCCACATTCTTCCTATAATGCCGTGACCAGAACCGCATGCAATACTGCAAATGCTGCTGCACCAGAGTTTTGTACAACTGCAACATGACCTCATGGTTGCAAAGCTCAATCCCTCTACCAATGAAAGCTAACATACCATATGCCATCTTAATAATCCTATTCACCTGAGTAGCAACTTTCAAGGTACCTGGACACCAAGATCTCTCTGCTCATCTACACCACCAAGAATCTTTCCATTCACCCAGTACTCTGCATTCCTGTTGTTCCTTCCCAAATCAATCATCTCACACATTTCCACATCAAACTCCATTTGCCACCTCTCAGCCCAGCTCTGCAGCTAATCTATGTCTCTCTGTAACCTGCAACATCCTTTGGCACTGTCCACAACTCTACTGTTATCCGCAAATTTACTAACCCACCCTTCCATGCCCTCATCCAGGTCATTTATAAAAAATGACAAACAACAGTGGACTCAAAACAGGTTCTTGCTTTACCCCACTAGCAACTGAACTCCACTCTAAATATTTCCCATCAGCCACCACCCTGTCTTCTTTCAGCAAGCCAATTACTGATCCAAACTGCTATATCTCCCACAATCCCATTCCTCTGCATTTTGTACAATAGCCTACCGTGGGGAACCTTATCAAAAACCTTGCTGAAATCCATATACACCACATCAACTGGTTTACTCTCATCTACCTGTTTGGTCACCTTCTCAAAGAACTCAATAAGGTTTATGAGGCACGACCTACCCTTCACAAAACCATGTTGACTATCCCTATTCAACTTATTCCTTTCTAGATGATTATAAATCCTATCTCTTCTAACCCTTTCCAACACTTTTCCCACAACTGAAGTAAGGCTCACAGGTCTATAATTTCCAGGGTTGCCTCTACTCCCCTTCTTCAAGGGAACAAGATTTGCTGTCCTCCAGTCTTCTGGCAACAATTCCTCTCGACAATGATGACATAAAGATCAAAGCCAAAGGCTCAGCAATCTCCTCCCTGGTTTCCCAGAGAATCCTAGGATAAATCTCATCTATTTTTACAGTTTCCAGAATTGCTAACACCTCCTCCTTTTGAACCTCAATCCCATCTAGTCTAGTAGCCTGTATATCAGTATTCTCCTTGACAACATTATCTTTTTCCAGTGTGAATACTGACAAAAAGTATTCATTTAGCGTTTCCCCTATCTCCTCTGACTCCATGCACAACTTCCCACTGCTATCCTTGATTGGCCCTAATCTTACTCTAGTAATTCTTTTATTCCCTAAATACCTATAGAAAGCCTTAGGGGTTTTCCTTGATCCTATCTGCCAACGACCTCTCGTGGCTCCTCCTGGCTCTTCTTAGCTCTCTCTTTGGGTTGTTCCTGGCTAACTTATACTCTCAAGCGTCCTAACTGAGCCATCACATCTCATCTTAACAAAAGCTTTCTTCCTCCTCTTCACAGGAGATTCAACTTCCTTAGTAAACCACAGCTCCCATTCTCAACAACTCATCCATGGAACATCTGGATAACAATCATCAGGCCCCAACTCAACGATTACAGTTCTGCCATCAACACAATTATCCCTTCCAGACTGATCTCAAAACTCCTAGGTCCCAGCCCCACTCTCTGCAACTGGATCCTCAGCTTCCTGACCCAGAGACCACAGTCAGGGAAGATAGACAACAGCACCTCCTCCACGATAATCCTTAACACTGACACCCCGCAAGGATGAGTTCTCAGCCCCCTACTGTACTCCCTGTACATCCCTGACTGAGTAGCTAAATTCCGAATGAACGCCATTTATAAGTTTGCTGACTACATTACTATAATAGAATGGATATCAAATGATGGTGAGTCAGAATACAGGAAGGAAATAGAGTGCTTGGTGTCATGGTGCAAGGACAACAACCTCTCTCTTAATGTCAGCAATACAAAAGAACTGATCATTGACTTCAGGAAAAAAGGAGGAGGGCACGCCCCTATCTACATCAAGGGAACTGAGGTGGACTGGATCAGGAGTGTCAAGTTCCTAGGAGTGAAGACAACTGACAATCTATTCTGGACTTCCCACACAAATAAGATGGTCAAGAAGGCACAACAATGCCTCTTCTTCCTCAGGCAGCTTAACAAATTCAGTATGTCCATAAGGATCCCCACCAACTTTTACAGGTGCACCATAGAAAGCATTCTATCCAGGTGCATAATGGCCTGGTATGGTAACTGCTCTGCCCAGGGCCATAAGAAACTATATTAAATTGTGTTCACAGACCATCACGGAGCCCAACCTCCCATCCATTTATACTTCTCGTTAACGCGGAAGCTGCCAACATTATCAAAGAACCCTCCCATACTGGTAAAGCTTTCTTCCAAACTCTTCTAAGTCAATAGATACTGGAGCTTGAAAACACACACCAACAGGTTCAAGAACCATTTCTTCCCCTCTGTTAGACTGCCGAATGGACTCTCCAATCTCTAACAATGTTGGTCTTACTAATGGTGGCTTTGTTTTGTGCACCTCCTGTGCAGCCATAACCTTGTATTCTTCTATGATCTGCTTGTACTGCTTGTGAAACAAAGCTTTTCACTGTATTTAGGCACTTACTAGTATAATAAATAAATCAAATCAAATCAAATCAGGCAATTCCAAACATAAGCTTTTATTTAAAGAAAGAAATAAAGAATGTAAAAAAAAACAACAGAGGCTGATGTTCACCCTATCAGTGCAAACCAGATTTCAGCATCAAGGCCAAAGGAGATTTTACAATTCACCAATTGTCTGCTGCACCCAGACTCAATGAGGTTTTGTCTAGCTTGTCTGCCTAGCATAGCTGAGTTCCTCCATGGACAACAACAGCTTCCTCCCCCTTGGAAGGCTGCTCCTGTTCCCCCAGTTTCTCAATATACAGCATATTGCCTCATTGCCTGCTTCAATTAAGCAGAGCACAAAATGCCACACTGATGTGGCACCCTCTGTCAGAACTGTGCCAAAAGTTAGAACAAGTCAACATGGATTTAGTAAGGGGAGGTCGTGCCTGACAAACCTGTTGGAATTCTTTGAAGAGGTGACAAGTAGGTTAGACCAGGGAAACCCAGTGGATGTGGTCTATCTAGACTTCCAAAAGGCCTTTGATAAGATGCCACACGGGAGGCTGCTGAGCAAGGTGAGGGCCCATGGTGTTCGAGGTGAGCTACTGGTATGGATTGAGGTTTGGCTGTCTGACAGAAGGCAGAGAGTTAGGATAAAAGGTTCTTTTTCGAAATGGCAGCCGGTGACAAGCGGTGTCCCGCAGGGTTCAGTGTTGGGGCCGCAGCTGTTCACATTATATACTAATGACCTGGATGAAGGGACTGGGGGCATTCTAGCGAAGTTTGCCAATGATACAAAGTTAGGTGGACAGGCAGGTAGCACTGAGGAAGTGGGGAGGCTGCAGAAGGATCTAAACAGTTTGGAAGAGTGGTCCAGGAAATGGCTGATGGAATTCAATGTGAGCAAATGCGAGGTCTTGCACTTTGGAAAAAAGAATACAAGCATGGACTACTTCCTAAACAGTGAGAAAATTCGTAAAGCCAAAGTACAGAGGGATCTGGGAGTGCTAGTCGAGGATTCTCTAAAGGTAAACATGCAGGTTGAATCCTTGATTAAGAAAGCGAATGCAATGTTATCAATTATCTCAAGAGGGTTGGAATATAAAAGCACCGTTGTGCTACTGAGACTTTATAAAGTTCTGGTTAGGCCCCATTTGGAGTACTGTGTCCAGTTTTCGGCAGACTAGGACCCGTGGATACAGCCTTAGAATTAGAGGGGGTAAATTCAGAACAGAAATGCGGAGACATTTCTTCAGCCAGAGAGTGGTGGGCCTGTGGAATTCATTGCTGCAGAGTGCAGTGGAGGCCAGGTTGCTAAATGTCTTCAAGGCAGAAATTGATAAATTCTTGATGTCACAAGGAATTAAGGGCTACGGGGAGAATGCAGGTAAGTGGAGTTGAAATGCCCATCAGCCATGATTGAATGGCAGAGTGGACTCGATGGGCCGAATGGCCTTACTTCCACTCCTATGTCTTATGGTCTTAAAAGGCCCACCGAACCCTGTGTGGTCCAAGTAAAGAAAGCACATCCTCAACGGCCCTTTACTCTGTTGCTCCATGGCCTTGACCAAGGCATGGGCAACATTAAACCTGTGCATTATGTTAGTCAGAGGTTATGCAATGGTGCCATGAGTCATGCTCACATTGGATACACTTGACCCCCAGTAATCCTCAGATGACCTGGGTGAACCCAACAATCTTACCAAATCCAACTGTTCAGGCTGCAGCACTGACCTTGTCTTTGGAGATGTAAATGAACGGCTATGATCTTGTACAGATGGCATTGGTTGCTATTCTGATGCAATTGTAGTACACAAGTGAGAATCTCCTCACAGGTCAACTGGAGACAGTCAGTCACATAGACAGTCAACATCTTAGCGACTCCCACAGCTACCAGGAGAGGATGACCACCCAGACCTGGCCTCCTCACGTCCTGCTTCAGCATCTGCCATAGATCTGTCACACTGTCCTGGGAAATAGAAAGCCTCAGAGGCACAGCAACTCACTCATTCCCAGGTAATGGAATTCGAGCTGGAACACTCTGTGCCATCTGTGTACCCCACACATCTTAATGAGCCCTAAGGCTGCAAACTCTTTCTGAGCTGGGTTCTCCTGCTCCTCAGAAAAGTCATCAGTTGAATACTCTGCAAATGAGGACTGAGCACACTTCTCCATATAATGAGACATGATACACTTGGGCATGTCTCCAACATCAAATCATCTTCAGATTCTATACTAGCATCTGGCCAATGTTTGTAGCTCTCCTGACAGTCTCCACTGCAGGGACAATATCTGGCATTTAAGCTGCCAATATTCATCAAGCTTTACTTAGTGAGCTTCATTAGGGTGTCAAATGGGTGATTACACCTTGTTGCTCGTGAAATTCAAAGACTAATTTCAGACATCCCCTGACCTGTTTCTTCTGGTGCATACCTTTTTGTGTTGCTAACCGTTTCAGTCACACACACCTCCTTTAATATTATCCTCCTGTTGTGTAAAGACTTTAAAAATTACTTTATCTAATTACTATGTGACCTTTTAGCCATCCAACAACATAATTGGTAAACCTCATTTGGCTTTGAAATAACAGATGGAATTAAACATTAACTGTAAGAACAAACATGACCAAACTTTTATTTTGAACTGTGGCATCTTGATTTATTAAAATCTGAGTCTCCATTTCTTTTTGCAATATTTGTAATGACGGAGTTAACTTGTTGCTACTGCATTCCTTGTTCAAATGAGCTGATGGACTGTGCTATATCCATCCTGCCTCCTGTTCCTTTTTAGGCCTGGCATAATGCAGTATTTCTAGCTATATATAGCAAGTAACTTGTACATTATAAAGTAAGGAATTTGCTGAACAAACAGAAACCATGCATCAGAGGTCAACGTTTAATCCTTCCAGAACCTTCCCGCCCCTTTCTCTCTAGTCCATAATTGCTTCATTGTTCATTGCGCAACTATTCCTGCATTCTCCCTGTAATCTATGAATAGGAGCAAGAGTGGGCAATGCTTGACATTTAAAACGATCATGGCTGATTTTCTTCTACACCTTGACCTTTCAACATAATCTCCATATCTTTTCATTTCCTCTAGTTACCAATATTCTATTAATTTCCATCTTGAATATATGCAACAACTGAATATCCACAGTTCTCTGGAGTATGGAATATCAAAGAAAAATCCTGTTTTCCTTAAAATAACTAACTGCCAGATTTAATATTTTACATATTGTAAGGTGAGTACACAGATTTAATTTTCAACTTTCTGTTTAGAGGTTAACTTTTAAAAGTTTATCATTTGTATCTTATTCTCAAACTTGTTTTTAATTGAAAGAAACTCAGTAAGCTCTTTTGAAATTATATTAAGTTATAAGTTATATTAATTAAGTTATACATGGCATGCAATGCCGTTCTTTTCTGCATTCTGAAATGCTAATTATAATGATCAGAGAGGGAGGCGTGTGACAGAGATGATCAACCTAGTAAATCACTTATTGCTACTCTATGGAAAGTAATTCAGGCCAGAGTTCTAAGGGAGATAGCTGAAGAGATAGTAGAGGCATCAGTAGTGATCTTTCAGGAAATGTTAGAATCAGGGAGGGTCCCGGAAGACTAGAAAATCATTAATGTGGCACCTCTGTTTAAAAAAGGAGTAAGGCAAAACACAGAAATCTACAGACCAATTAGCCTAACCTCACTCATGGGTAAGATCCTGGAATCCATCATGAAGGATAAGATTTCTGAAATATTTGGAAGTATATGTTAAAATAGGGCAAAGTCAGCATGGTTCCAGCAAGGAGAAGTCAGGACTAATAAATCTGCTAGAATTCTTTGAGGAAGTAACAAGCAGGTTCAACAAAGGACAGCCAATGACATTATCTACATGGACTTCAAAAAGGCCTTTGACAAGGTGCTGCACAGGAATATTTCAGAGCTCCTGAATCTGCACAATTTTTGCTTTTATTTCACAATGTTAAAGAAGAACCATTACATATCCAATAACTTCAGATTCTGTACTTCTAATCATTTATTATGTGGAAATATTTTCATAATGAATGCATTTTTCAATGGAATACTGTATTCCTGGATTTTATCCAGAGCTGCCCTGCACAGTGAGTGGCATTTGCCCTATATATGGCAGAGGAGGGGATATTGTCACTTCCCATTGTGAACAGGGACCTGCAGGTCGGGGTGAATGAGGTGATACAGAGGAGGGCTCTCCTCCATCCTCTTCCACCAGTACTGGGCTGGCCATGTCACCAGACCAAGCCATCATTGGCTAGGTTTGCACCCAGGTCAGGGTGGTTTCAGCTGTCTGGAAGAATTCAAAGTTTGGGAGAAGATTTGTAGCTCGGGTGCTCGTTGTGGTTCTGTTCGCCAAGCTGGGAATTTGTGTTGCAGACGTTTCGTCCCCTGTCTAGGTGACATCCTTAGTGCTTGGGAGCCTCCTGTGAAACACTTCTGTGATGTTTCCTCCGGCATTTATAGTGATTTGTATCTGCCACTTCCGGTTGTCAGTTCCAGCTGTTCGCTGCAGTGGCCAGTATATTGGGTCCAGGTCGATGTGCTTATTAATTGAATCTGTGGATGATTGCCATGCCTCTAGGAATTCCCTGGCTGTTCTCTGTTTGGCTTGTCCTATAATAGTAGTGTTGTCCCAGTCAAACTCATGTTGCTTGTCGTCTGAGTGTGTGGCTACTAAGGATAGCTGGTCATGTCGTTAGCACCAACTAGCCACGAAACGACATGACCAGCTATCCTTAGTAGCCACACACTCAGATGATAAGCAACATGAGTTTGACTGGGACAACACTACTATTATAGGACAAGCCAAACAGAGAACAGCCAGGGAATTCCTAGAGGCATGGCACTCATCCACAGATTCAATTAATAAGCACATCGACCTGGACCCAATATACCGGCCACTGCAACGGACAGCTGGAACTGACAACCAGAAGTGGCAGATACAAATCACTATAAATGCCGGAGGAAACAACACAGAAGTGTTTCACAGGAGGCTCCCAAGCACTGAGGATGTCACCTAGACAGGGGACGAAACGTCTGCAACACAAATTCCCAGCTCGGCGAACAAAACCACAACATGTCTGGAAGAATGCATAGTATTGTAGGAAGAAAGTCAATTACCTTCTCCACTCTGCCAAGTTAAGAGCCATCATCTTGTCTCTCCTATCTCACACTCACTCTATCTCTGCTCTTGCATAAATCTTCTATTAAGAGTCATGTTCTACCACTCTATCTCATCAACATTTTCCCTCACTTGCTCTCACCTACCCAATACCACTAACTCAGCATGCTCTCTCTTCTATCTACTCGTTGGAACAGTTCATCACTTTTCCACTTTAGTGCAAGTCACTTTTGTCTCATTCAATCCCTCCCTTTCATTCCAGGTGGAAAACAACAACAGAAATTTTAAAAAGGAAGGAGACAAAAGTGCTGATAACTGTAGACCAATTGGCTTAACATCTCTTATTGGGAAAACATCAGAGTTTATTATAAATTTAACATAAACTTGAACTGATTCTAGCTTCATAAAAGGGAAATCATGCCAGACAGATTCATTAGAATTCTTTGAGAAAGTATCAAACAGGATAGATAAAGGGGAAGCAGTGAATGTCATATATTTGTATATTCAGAAGGTGTTTGATAATGTACAACATGTTAGGCTACTTGATGAGATAAGAGCCATGGTGTTGGAAATAATAATATATTAGCATGGATAGAGAATTGACTAATACAAGACAGAGAGTTAGAATAAGGATTGGCAGTGTATAACTCATGGAATACCACTGGAATTAGTACTTGGGTCACAATCATTTAAAATCTATGTTATTCATTCAGATAAAGAAGGTGAATGTATTATTGCCATGTTTGTGGATAACACAAAAATTGCTGGGAAAACAAGTATTACACAAAGAGTTTACAGAGCGATATTGACTGGTTAAGCAAGTGGGCAAAATCTGGATAGAATGAATATAATATTGAGAAATGTAAAGTTATGAAGAATAAAGGAGCTGAATATTATTTAAGTGGAGAAAGACTACAGAAAACTACAGATGGATTTGGGAATCTTTGTCCATGAAACATAAAAAGCTGGCATCAAGTTCATCAGGTAATAGGGAAGGCAAATGGAATGTTTGCCTTTACTTTAGAGGGAAAGGAGTATGAATGTATTATGGTTTTGCTAAAACTATATAAAACAATAGCCAGACCACTGCTGGAATAATGCCACCAGTTTGGAGCTGTTTATCGAAGGAAAGATGCACTGGCATTGGCGACAGGCCAGAGAAGGTTCACTAGTTGATACCAGGCATGCAGGAATTGTCTTATGAGGAGAGAATGAGCAGATTGGGCCTGTACACATTGGAGTTTAGAAGAAAGAGGGGCAGCCTTATTGAGGCATACACGATTCTTAGAAGACTTGACAGGGCGAATGCGGAAATAAAACAAAGAAGTGTTTCCCCTTGTGGACAAGTCTAGGTCCAAAGGGTATAATCTAAGAACAAGGGGGTCATACATTAAAACCACAGATGAGGAGGAATTCCTTCTCCCAGAGAATTGTGAATCTGTGGAACTTTTTACCAAAGGAAGTTGTTGAGGCTGGGTCATGAAGTATATTGAAGTCTGAGAGAGACAGCTTCTTAATCAATGAGTGAATCAAGGGTTACAGGGGAAAGTGGAGTTATGTATTACTAGATCAGCCATGATTCTCATTGAGTGGCAGGGATATTATGGGCAATCCAATAAGTACTAAGAGAGCAAGTGAGTTGCCCTAAATTGCAAACTGCTCCATTCCATGAGCTGGGTGTTTTTCCCTGTAAACAAGTGTCCTTGCAGCAGCATTTCAAAAGTTGGGGTTGATCCCTCCTGAGGTGTACCAGTGAAGTGCAGGATTGTAAGTGGATTGCAGAGGTGCCATGAGGTTTCCGAAGGGTTTCTGATAGGTGATGGATTTCAACCTTTCTATATGGGGATGTGAGCGTGGGTAGGTGACCTGGAACATACCCTGAGATGTTAACACCAGGTGTCTGAGTTGGTGGCCCAGAGGAGCAAGCAGAGAGCTGATGTCACCAAGTATTTGGTCAGACCTTCAAGTCAGGAATAGTAGATGTTTAGATTCCGTGCAATGGGTGGCACACTAGGAAATTTCATATTAACAAAGCAAGATTCTCTATTAAAGAAGCCAATAACAAGCACTTACCTCCATTAATAGGCATCACAACATTGCCTGGTGAGAATCTTGGCTTGAAAATCCAGAAAATGCAGTGAGTGGCTTCTGCCATCCGGGATCTTGGAAATGTGGGATATATTTTATAATAGGCCAGGTCGTCAGTCTATATAAGATCTTGCCCATTGTCTTTAGCTCAGTCTGCTTCCAATATTCCAATAATTGGTATAATGTGTTTTACTAAATTATACTTCTTCTATATCTTCTAACTTTAGATTGCATTTATCTTCTTCAGGATCGCTTACATTGTGTGTTTCTTTATTTATAACTCTGTTATGTTCCTGCCAACTTCCCCTTTCCTACAGTTGCACTGAAATACAGTCCAGAGGAGAGGCTGTAATTTACAACTTTAAAACCCAGGAATTTTGCCACGAAAACATGCCTGTGTAATTCTTCTGTAGTTGATCTTATTCTTTGCAACATTTGAATACCTAAGTTTGCATCCCCCCTTTCATTCCTCTCTGACCTATTTGAATGTAGTGCTGTCAAAAGTTATGATAAAATAACATAGGCAGTAAATTATGCTAATCTGTTAACTGTGTGTGTGAAATGTTAACAGAAGAAAATAAATTCACAAGAATTGCATCTTCATAGACCATTAATCTGTTCTGTATAATTTGAATGAAATCATTCCTTTCACTGATATTTTTACCTGAACACCTGGTACCCAAGAAACATAGCCAGCATTATTTTCTGATAAAATATTTTCAAGATAAATTTTGTGTACCTCTACCTTCCTTGCACTACCTTGACTATGTAATTGTGAAAATAAGACACTTTTATACAGATGTCATTTAGATCACATGACAGGTTAAAGCATGCTGTCATGACAGCCAAAAACTTACACTTATGAAACATCTCTAATACAAGAAACAGATGGTTTCAGAAGGGTGTGGAAAATCCAGTGATGTTGCAGTACTTGTGACTCTGATGTGATGTTTAGATGCCAGGTTGTTGTCACGTGACAGAAATGAACATTTTGATTTGGATGCAGCAGGGTTTCCCAGCTTCACAGATCTGTTTGTCATTTTTAAAATTTAATCTATTTTTCTAATCAACCAGTTCAGAGATGTTATTACATACCTCTGTAACAAGTGTGACTTGAACCTGGACCTCCTGATCCATGGGTTTATCACACCAGATGAGTGAAATAAGACTTTTTTTAAAAAATCATTACAGAATGTGGGTATAGCTGACTGGGCCAGCATTTATTGTCCAACCTTCAATGGTTTTGAGAAGATGGTGCTGAGCTGCCCCTCGAACCCCTGCAGTCCATTTGATGAATATAGACACATATTGTCACTAGGGAGAGAATTCCAGGATTTTGACCAAGTGACAGTGAAGGAATGGTGATATATTTCCAAGTCAGGATGATGAATGGCTTGGAAGGGAACTTGCAGGTGGTGGTGTTCCCATGCATTTGTTACCTTTGTTCTTCTAGATGGATCTCAGCAATTTTCCACATAGTCAAGTAGGTGCCAGAGTTACAGTTGTACTGGAACAGTTTGACCAAGGATGCAGCTGACTCTGGAGCACATCTTCAATCTTACTGTTGGATTGCAGGGTCCATAGCCTTTGCAGTATTCAGTAGCTTCAAATATTTTGATTTCTTGTGGAATGAATTGAAATGCCTGAAGATTGGCATCTGCATTGCTGGGGACTTCAAGAAAAATTTGAGTTGGATTATCCAGTTAGCTATCCTGGCTGAAGATTGTTTCAAATGCTTCAGCCTTGTCATTTGCAGCAATGTGTTGGGCTTTTCCATGTATAAAGATGAGAATATTTGTGAAGCCTCCTCCATTTGTTATTTGTCTAATTATTGACAACCATTTACTTTTGGGTGTGGCAGAACTTGAAAACCTACAGAAGAAAGCAATTAGGATCAAGAGTTTCAAAACTCATGGAGTAAAATATAGCAGAAATTTTCTGTGGATGGGACAGTGCCAGAGGACCAGACTTAGGGGTCTCTCCTTAGCTTCTACTGGTGGGTCAATCAAATTCTACAGCACATGATGTTTGTCTTTCATGCCTGTCTTGACTTTTTGAAAAGGTTATCCAATTAGAATAGAAGACATAATTTAAAAATCAAGGATCACCCATTTGAAACTAAGATTAAGAGGATATTTTTCATATCAAAGGGCAACAGCCTTTGGAATTCTCTTCCAAAGATTGGTGGAGGTGGGGATGTTGAATATTTTTAGAGCAAGGTATATTGACTCCTTTGTTGGTCATGATTCTGTGATTATCAGGGAAGACAGGAATGTGAAGTTGAAATCGGCATCAGATCAGCCATAATCTTATTAAATAGGGTTCAAGTTGAAGGAACTAATTGGTCTACAACCTCACCTAATTTGTCCGTTTGCATGTTTATGTGTCGTCCCATTCCACTGTATTTTCCCATAACCATGCAATATTTTCCATTCAATCTTTATGATATTTATTTTATATTTAATGACATTTTATTTGCAAGTCACTTTAGCTCGGAATGCACGGACCTGCACACATATGTTGTAGTATTAAGTAGAAATAGACATTGGTTTCTCCAATGAAAAACATTTGAAGGAACTCAACTCTGACTCCAGTACTAATCCATCCATAAACCTATGATTCACTTAAAGCTACTTCATTTAGAGTTGCAATTTTCAAGACATAGCTACAACTTTAATTGAGGATTAAATGTGCACAGTGGAGAATTTAGGTATAATTGTTGTTGTTCTGAAATGTGGAGCCAATGACAGATTATATTTGTTGCTCATGTGACAACAATATATCCATGTGACTTTGATAAAAATTATTAACATTTGGCTGATCGTAAACTTTCTCAGTTGGCTACGCTGAACACATTGCACCACATAGCAGACTCGCACTAAGAATATGAGACTCACCTGCATTGCTGTCTGGACATGGCTCTTCGTACTAGAAGGTAATTAATTGTTTTGTTTTAAAGATTAATGTGAATATTTTTTCAATCTCAATAGTACTTAGCAAATTTGATTCCTTTGTGCTATTTTAGTTTGGTTAAATTATGAAGAATTAGGAGTAGACAATAATCAACTAAGCTATCTGTTACATTTCACAATTTCCTGAACATTCCACCTGAAGCTAACCACGTTGAACATTGTCATTCTTTAAAATTAAAGAGCTGCAAAATTGCTTATGATGCACTTTCTGAATGTCTCTCATTGAAGAAAGAGAACAGCAAACGGTACTTTAGTAAGCTTTTTCATTTTAAAGCAACTTTTAAACTGCCTGTTAGTACAGTTAGGATTTTTTTATTCACAAATGGGACATGGGCATTATTATTTGTCCATCCCTAGCTGCCCTTAAACTAAATAGCTGACCATTTCAGAGGGCAGTTTTGAGTCAACTTTGGGTGTGGAGTCACATGTATGCCAGACTTGGTGAGGATAGTAGATTTTCTTCTCTCAAGGGAATTAGCGAGCCAAATGGGTTTTTCTGGACAATTGACAATGGTTACATGGTCCTCAGTAGATTTTGAATTCCAGATATTCTTCTTAACATTCAATTCAAATTCAGTCCCATGGAAGGATTCGAACCCAGGTGCCTAGAACATTAGCTGACAGTCTGGATTAATAGTCTAGCAATTATGGCACTAGGGATTGCCTCCCCTTTCCTTTCAGTGTGATTCCATATTGCACAGATATTTGTTGTTTCACATAGGTTTAATTTTCTCCTTATGACGTGTGTAATATTTTTTGTTATTGTGATGTGGGAAACCCAGACAGAACTGTGGGATTAATGCCCATCCTAAGAATATGTTAGTCTTTCCTTGAACCAGCCACTAATCAGTGGTGACTATCATTGTCAGTAGAAAATATGCACCGGTCCAAATGGTGTGTGGCTTAGAGGAGAGCCTGAAATTGGAGGTCTTCCATGATCTTTCTGCTGTAGTGCCTCCGTGCCTACTTCTTCAACCAGAATTCTCGCCCACCCTCTGGCGACCCCTTCTCCCGCCTCCAACACACCACATCCACCTGGACACCCTGTGCTGGCCTCTTACTCGCCCTCGATCTCTTCATAGCCAACTGCCGCCGCGACATTAACCGCCTCAACTTCTCCACCCCTCTCACCCACTCCAACCTCTCACCCTCAGAACCATGCAGCCCTCCACTCCCTCCGTTCCAACCCCAACCTCACTATCAAACCGGCAGACAAGGGAGGTGCGGTAGTAGTTTGGCGCACTAACCTTTACAACGCTGAGGCTAAACGCCAGCTCGCGGACACCTCCTCCTACTGCC
>NC_057724.1:34614309-34661004 GCF_004010195.1 Chiloscyllium plagiosum | reverse complement strand
ATTCTCCTGTTCCTTGGATGCTGCCTGACCTGCTGCGCTTTTCCAGCAACACATTTTCAGCTATTAGGAAAGGCCATCAGACGGAGAAGATCTGTTGAAATAATCTTGTTCATTTGCAGTACTGCTTCTTGCAATATAGAACCATAGCAAAGGAGGGATTTTGCATTTCATATCTTGAGGGGTTTGAATCTCTTTGAATATTAGTTATGTGTTCATAATAATCTTGATAAGAACCTTGCAGATGATGGAAATGTTTTCAGCAATTTGAAGTGAATGACTGTCAATGTCAATGTCTGCGCAGAAGCCCATTACTGTAGTAATGGGTGCTAATCATTCTTCCTGAGAAAGAAGATTACTGCAGCCCTGGCTATTAGCATTTTATATTGAGTCCGTATCAAACAGATAGCATTTCTATCAAAGATGTTGGCTGGACCCAGACACTTCAGCGGGCAGCATACGCTACTCATGTGTATTCTCTCCCACCGGCCTTAAACTAATCAACTAGGTTGTGAGTGCATTGTGCTGACATTTTGGTGGCCCCAGGCAGTATCTGTGTTTGCTCTGCTGTCTCTCTCCATATTGTGGTCCAGTAGCCGTCTCGTGTGTCAAGTGGTCAACTTATGGCTCAGTGGCCATCTTATGTGTCCATGTGCTTAGTGTCACCATGCTCTGTGCCATCTCCCACTTAAGAATATCAAAGGCTTGTGTTTTGTTGCATGGTAATTTACTGGTTCTAATAGGGCACCATTCCTCTCTGAAATTCTTGGTTGTTGCAAAAGTCTAGGTCCAATTGTTCAATATAAGAAATCATTTCAAAACTAATGTTAACTTTTATAATTTTTCTCTTCAAAATAATTTGGAGAGACAAGGAATGATTAAGGATAGTCAGCATGGTTTTATATGAAGGAAATAATATCTCACAAACTTGATTGAGTTTTTTGAGGAAGGGCAGAGCAGTAAATATTGTTTACTTAGACTTTAGTAAAGTCTTTGATAAGATTTCACATGTAAACTGATTAGTAAAGTTAGATCACATGGGATTCAGGGTGAGCTTTGATATTTGGATGCAAAGTGGTGGAGGGTTGTTTTACGGTGTGTAACAGTTAAATCACTCAGCATTTAATCAGTTATGCTTTAGAACAGGTCACTTGGCCTCTTTCATTTAAATTTAAAAATATATCCCAAAACATAACAATCTCATCAAAGTTGGAATTGTAACACCTGCTATTTGAAGCACTTAGCCACTCCAGATGTTGTTAAGATTAGATTACTTACAGTGTGGAAACAGGCCCTTCGGCCCAACAAGTCCACACCAACCCACCAAAGCGTAACCCATCCAGATCCATTCTCCTACACTTACCCCTTCACCTAACATTACGGGCAATTTAGCATGGCCAATTCACCTAAACTGCACATTTTTGGATTGTGGGAGGAAACCGGAGCACCCGGAGGAAACCCACGCAGACACGGGGAGAATGTGCAAACTCCACACAGAGAGTCGCCTCAGGCAGGAATTGAACCCGGGTCTCTGGCGCTGTGAGGCAGCAGTGCTAACCACTGTGCTTTTACTGCTCAAACTGTTTAACATTTGCATTACCAGAAGTTTAGACTGACATTTTAACAAACAAGGAATTAGTTTTCTTGCTAGCAGTAGTATCTATTTTTATGCTTTTATCATCATCTTTTCAATTACACATTCAGTCACCAACAGATTTAAGGATTGATGTCCCAATGATCAACTCAATTATTCTAAATTAGTTTGACTCTTGATTCCAGGAGACTGAAACTTATAACTTATAGCTCTACTGTGATTCTTACTATTCTAGGATTATTCCAGCTGGCAAGCTGTCGATCTTTCCAATCGGATCAACGTGATGGAGGTCTGGTGAAAGATTGTGAAAGCATCCCTCCAGTAAGTAGCTGCAATAGGAAAAGAAAAGAACTAACATAGGATTTGCTTAGCAATGAAAGTTGAGGTGAGAGAGAGGTAAAAACTAATACGATCTGAAAGTCTACCTCTAAAAAATGAGACATAGTGATTTTTGTGCTCAAGCAGTACGAAATATTGGCCAGAGTCTAGGGTCTATCAGAGGTTATGTGGGGTTGGAAAAATATGGGGTTTTATATGATTACATTAGACAGTATTTAATAAGCTATCCTGATGGACTGAGCTGACTTTTCTGATTCCATATTTCCCTTGTTCTTCTTTGATCACTGAACGCTGAAGGATCCTGATTGAGATCATTCAATTATTAGCTAACATGCCCTTAATGTAAACCCATTAAAATAAATATTTTAAAATGTTACAAGAATTCTTCCAGAAAAATTCCTGAGGAGTTTTCTGTTCCTGAGTCTTATTGACTTGCAGCAATATTAGTGGCATCGCAGGGGATATCCTGTTTTACTATAATGACCAAAGGGGTAAGATCATGGAAGGATAACTATATCTAGTAAGACAAACATATCCCATAAATTTAAATGGAAACAATTTAAAAATTCCGATTATAAACTGAAGATATTTTAATGTAATATTTATGCATCAGTATCCACAAGATGAGATATCTGTCCCCTCAGGTCCTGGTGATATCAATTATTCATGTGCCTCAGCAACAACATTAGTAGCAACAAAAGAAGTATGAGGCATTAAGCAAACTATGTTTTAGCTGGAAGAATTACATACAAATAAATCACTGAGAAAATGTTGGGGAAAAATAAAAACAAAAGCAAATGAAATGAGAATAATGTTTTAATTATTGAGTTATAGCTTTCCTTTAATTCTTATCCTTGTCACTTCTCTGGAAACATACCACAGCAAATGTTCACCTTCTGATTATTTCAATGTAAGATGATGTTCGTAGCAGCTATGATTGAAATGTTGTTATGCGTACAACACAAGCCCAAATGGTGAGTAGAACAGTTGAAGAAATTATCTTCAATGCCAAAATTAGAAATAATATATAAAATAACACGTAAAATACATAAAAGCTAATTTGATCATTGATACAGAACATGGGACTGTAATATATTTCTTTAAATGTATCTTACCTTCCTCTCTCATACACAATGGCTCTTCCTTGGATACAATATCAAAGATACCTTTTTTTACATTCAAGAAAGTGACTCACCACCACCTTCTCAAAAGCAACCAAATATTGGACTTGCCAGCAATGGCCTCATCCCATAAAGAAAATGTTTAAGAGTTAATGTCTATGTTCACACTTCATGTACATGCCATGCTGATAAATATAATTAGGCTTATTCTTCCTGGGTAAACCTTTTTGTGGGACCCACTGGACAATGTCCAAAGCAGGAACCTTGGCATCTGTGATTCAGGAGGCTGGGTTAGTGACAACTGACTGACTTAAGCTACCAAATCACAGACAGATGACCTTTCAACTTGTACAACTTTGTATTATACCTCTGCTTCATATACCCACTAGAACAGCATTGTCCAATTTCCTCATTCTTTTTTTGGGATACGGGTATCACAGGCACAACCAACATTGGTTGTCCAGTTTAACTTTCCTTTAACAGATTGGTTTATTAGTATTGCAGTTAAAAGTCAACTACATTTAATTGTTATTCTAAATTCCCATGTAGGCAAGACCAGCAAATAAGGATGGTCGAAAGGATATCATTGATCCAGTTGGGTTTCATACCAATCAATTATAGTTATCATGGTCACTTTGATATTCTAGATTAATTAATTGAATTCCTCCAGCTTCCCAAATGAATTTGAGCTTATATTTCCAGTACATCAATATGGGCCTCTAGATTACTATAACCATGTTACTATCTCCCAATCGCGCCCAACACTCACTGCATGTGTTGAATCATCCTATCCCTTGCATATATTTGTAATATGAGGCAAATATGGTCACCAGGCCTTAATGGACAACACTAGAGCCTTATGAAGTTCCCAAGGAACAGTTAAGAGTGGTGTTTATATTATCAGAGAAGTGTATAATTTGAGAACAGGTAAAAACTTAAAGACTAAAACCTAAACAGATTTTGATGTAAAACTTAAATTTAGTACTTCACTTAAATCTAGTTCTAATTCTGTTCTTGACTCTTTTGCAATAATGAAGATTATTGTTATATACTATTAGATTTACTATCTATTTTTGTATTCAGTATCTGCCTCCCACAGTTACCAACACGTCACTGCGCCTAAGTGCTCTCCGTTCATTGCTGGATTCACACAATATCAGTGTCTATGTGATTCCTGCCACAGATCCCCATTTGGTGAGTACATGGACTACTATTTAATTATAACTGATTAAGTTAAATGTTATCTATGACGGAACACACTTACCGTCCCTCTGGCAGTACAATTCTTGTATGAATTTCAGTTTCATATCTTCCATAGTCCAAGGCTGTGCAGGTTATGTAATATTGACCATGCTAAATTGCCCAGAGTGTTTAGGGATGTGTGGGTTAGGTGCATTAGTCAGGGGAAATGTAACGTAATACGGTAGGGGATCGGTCTGGGTGGGATACCCTTCGGAGGGTCGGTGTGGACTTGTTGGGCCGAATGGCCTGTTTCCACATTGCAGGGATTTTATGATTCTATGTTATGTACAGAATTGGGCATCAGATTTTGAATTGATGAGTGAGACCAATATCTACTAAACACAAAGGAATTAGAAATAATGAAATAAATATTTAAACAAAGATGTTGTTTTTCAAGTAACACATCAAACTGAGACTTCATCTACTCTTAGGTGGAGGTAAAGATATCATGACATCATTTTGAAGTTGAAAATCACAATCTTCTACTTCCAAATAAATGTGTTGGACGATAATTTGGTGTTGTTTGATTTTCAACTTTGTCCACTCCAGTCCAACGCTAACACCTCCACATCATCATTTTGAAGAACAGCAAAGAAGTTATCCCTAGTGTACATTTATTGATTATTCACTTCATCAATATATTTGGATACATTTGGACAACTTTCCATTTGCCAGTGTTGTGGCATTATACTGCCTTGTTTGTCACTAGGTTCTTGTTCCAGAATCTCAATGGTCTTTGAAACCAAATTTTCTACATATGTGTGCCCAATGTCTTTGGTGTTATATGCTCTGTAGGTGTGAAGAAACTCCAAGCAACTTCTGGGTGGCTGTGACAAACTGTATCTATGCTCGATGTTACTGGTCTGGTCCACTTTGTTGACCATAGCAATTGTGTTGACTGCACTTAAAGCGTATAATTGACTATAGTGTTTTGCTTGTGTCACCTTCCATAAGGCATCAATAACATGACTTTCTTTTTTGTCCAGAGCATCTTTGCTAAAAGCTCTGATTGGAGTAGAGGCTATTAACGATCATTTAGCTTTTAGTTCATCTTCAGAGAAATTACATCATTACCTTTGAGTCATAGGGAGTCAAGAAAAAGGCCCTGCAGCCAATCAAGTCTGCACTGATCAAAAGCAAGCACCCCTTTTCTAGTAATTGGCTCACAACATTGTATGCCATGAAATTGCAAATGCACTTCTAAATATTTCTTATATCTTTTGAAGGTTTCTGCCTCTATCACCTTTACAGATTCCCATCGCCCTCTGGGTAAAACATAATTCCCTTACCTCCCCTCTGAACCACCTGGACCTTACCTTAAACATATGCCCCTTGGTTATTGATCCCTCCACCAAGGGGAGATGTGTCTTCCTGTACAGCCTATCTATGCCCCTTACAACTTTATACATGTCCCTTCAGTTGCCTCTGCTCCAAAGAAAACCACCCCAGTCTATCCAATCTCTCTGCATTATTAAAACTTCCCAGCCTAGGTAATACCCTCTGCAACCTCTCCAGTGCAATCGCATTGATGTGGATTTCAAAACTGCACAGATTATTGTAGCTGTAGCCTAACCTACGTTTTATACAGTTCCAGCACAACCTCCCTACTCTTAAACTCTAGGCCTTGACTAATAAAGGCAAGTATCCCACTTACTTTCTTAACCACTTTATCTACCTGAACTGCTACCTTAAGGGATTGGTAAGCAATGACCAAGGTCCCTCTGATGATTGCTCCTTCCCAGTCATCATGTATTTCCATGCCTTTTTTTTAACAAAGTGATGTATGAAAATCATATTATTTTTCAGATTATTCAATCCTAATGTCACTAGCAGCAAATGTATACATATGCTTTCATTGGAATTAAAATTTAATTTCAATTTTTTATTCATATCAGCAATTAAGTGCAACAACAAGCTATTACAGTAAGGACACATAAATTTCCCCACAAACTGATCCAGATGCTAAGACATATCATGACTGCAGGCACAATTAGCTGTCCCTGCTCACATTAATCTTCTTTACTTCACGGTTTCAAGTCCACTGAAGAGATTTAGTTTGAATAAGAGTGAACACTTGGACTTTTGGATCACACTTGTTTGTGCACATTGATATAATGAGAAAAGGTATAAATGATAGATAACATTTTCAATCATCTTAGACAAATATGCAAAATAAACTGGAACGTAAAGGGCATTAATTGGTACTACCTCAAAAGCCTTGCTTTTACTGTTCTGACACTTCTGAATTTTGAGTAGTTCTACATAACGGTTATAATAATTTAGGCAGCCATTGTACATTGCAACGTATAAGTAAACAAATCAAACTGAATACACTTTTTAAAACAGATGAAATTTGAAATTCTAACTATTATGCTAAGATAATAAAGCTAGAAGATTCCATGGTTTTAAACAAACAGAAGAAATGTTGTTGTATAAGAGTCAACAAGACAGTCAATTCTATCTGTCTGATACTCTAAGTTCCAGAATTAACATGAGGTAAACGTTAATTAACAGACAAACTAAATGCAGCACAACTGCACATTAGATGGAAGATACAACCAGGAGAGGTCCCATAATATTTTTCAGAAGGCCACACAGATATCAGAGATGGCTATAAGTCTCAAAGTCCTTCTAACTCCAACTTTCTCACAAGGAATTTCAACTCTTCCAAATCAAGGATTTTGTCTTTGATTTCCCTTCAACAGCCTATCCAACTCAGCCTGGCTTGCAATGGCTTGTCAAACAATAGGACACTAGCTGAAATTGCCCCAGTGACTGCTCACCTTCCAGTTACTGAATCACTTTTTCTACATCCCCCTGATTTTACAAGGCTGCACCCCAGCATTTAAGCACTGGCATTATCCCAGCTCCGTAATTGTGCTCCAACTGCCAGCTTCACAGAGCAGACATCCACTTCAACTTTCCTGACATGGCAAATATGCCCCATGGCTTTCTTCCAGTGCCTCAGCTCTATCTT
Organism: Chiloscyllium plagiosum; assembly: GCF_004010195.1. Lineage (NCBI taxonomy): Eukaryota > Metazoa > Chordata > Chondrichthyes > Orectolobiformes > Hemiscylliidae > Chiloscyllium > Chiloscyllium plagiosum. The sequence continues at coordinate 34,653,734 of NC_057724.1, read as the reverse complement.
CACTGCGCTGACATTGTTCACTTTCACTGAGTGGCCAGTGGCCCTGGAATTCTCTGAGCTCTAGCTCCCCAGCAGCTCTGTGATATCAATGACTCCCAAGTTTTTTGCTATACTTCAGCTACTTAGAATAGAATAGAATAGAATAGAATAGAATAGAATAGAATAGAATAGAATAGAATAGCCTTTATTGTCACGTGCACTCGAATGAGTGCAATGAAAAGTCTGTAATGTCACTGTTTTGGCGCCATCTTAGGTACAGATACTTCACGTGTTTCTTCAAAAAGAATTCAAAAAGAGTAGTCCAGCACAGGAATATAAAGTTTTAGAAAATATTCAAATTACTCAAAATTCAGAATAAGATTAAAAATTACTGAGTCTGTGCCGACTGGGCCTCAGAACACGAGGCCTCGCTGCCTCCAACTCTGAGCTCCGATCTGCAACTCGCCTCAGACTCTGGCATAGTCCCCAGCTGGCCTCCTATGCTTGCTGGGCTCGGACTCACCTCTATTCTCTCCAGGTAAGTTTAAGAAGTTAAAAGTTGGGGAGTTGTGGAAGAAAGATTGCAGAAAAAAGAGGGAAAAAGATGGAAAAAGAACTGGCAAAACAGAGGAGCTCCACCTGGAGCATTCTACTCTGCAGCTAGCTTGGACCAAGAGCTAATGGGGCTAATGAGCTACATGGAGCTAATGACAACACTTTAGCTACACGGAGCTGGCCCCCTTCTTTCTCTCTGACTAAATGACGACATGGACTTGTTTAAATTTGTACCAATAGCCCAATGATCTTGTCAATCTTTTTTTTTGTACCAACTTGCCAGATCTCTTGAAACAGGAACAGAAATTGCTGGAGAAACTCACCAGACCCAGCAACATCCGTGGAAAAAGAAATAGATATAATGTTTTAAGGCCAGTGACCCTTCTTGTTTGGGTTTTGACACCCACACAGAATGATGACCTGGCCAGTGCAATTGGTGCCCCAATTTCAGGAGAGAAAACATTAATCAGGGCTTACTCTTCTGGGACAGAACTTAATGAAACTGTGACTGATTTGTACACTGATTGTTTCTGAAAGGAGGCCCGACAGGACTAAGTGCTTGTCAGGCACTCAATTGGCCAGCTTTAGGTCTTCCCAGGGATTCCGGACCCTGAGATTTACCAGCCAACAGTGTCTGTGAACTCTCCATTGTCAGAAACTCAGCTAGAAGTGGGGTGATTCCAGTGGAAATGCACCAGTAAGAGGCCTGGAATAACAGAAAGATCTGTGGATTATTGGAGTAACAGCATGAGTCGAGATGAACATGATATATTGATGACGTGAGGTCACATGACTAAGGAGAGCGATCTCAAGATTTGCTTCTCTAATAATGTGTAGAAAAATTAATTTAAAACACAATCAAGTTATTAACATCTGAATAAGAATGCAAAACCGGACAGAGAGTGAGAGAGTGGAATGGAGCCCGGGGAATGGGGTTGTTTGCTGGACAATATGGCAGGGGTGTTGGAAGCAAAGACATGGTTGGCCTACAGTGGCCACCCCCGCCCTCTGCAATGCTGAGTCCCTTCAATGAGCACTGTAGCTTGGAAAGAGAGCTCCCCCTCTAAGAGGTTGCAGGCCCAAATCTGATAAGGTTTGGCTTGATGACTTTTAGGAGGCAAGAAAAAGCCACACCACCTACAGGTAATCCATGCACCAACAGTAAATGTTGGTGTGTTTCAGGTTAATGAATGTCAATTGTCTCATTGATAGCCTGCTGTGAATGAGTGTGTTTCCTTATGCATCTAAATTGCAGAACATTTTCCTGACTCTGGGTTACTGACAATAGCATTTCCCATGATTAAATGGGCACAGCCACCAAGATTTCTGCCATTGTGTGCTGCACTAAATCCAGCCCCTGATCACAATTTAGTGAGCAAGCTCGCAAATGCTCACTAGTGGATCTAACACCAAGCCATGATTTGCTCTCAGCTCCTACCTTAGTAAATCGCACTCCTCGAGCATACCAATGGGCAGAGTGCACATGGATGGGAGGCAGGGGCAGCCATCAAAGAAGCATATGACTGCATTTTTAGGAGATGGTGCAACAAACAAGGGGAAGATTGTGGGTGAGAACAATACTTCCTCGGGAAGACCTCCTCATCCATCACAGGCAGCACGTTAGCTCAGTGGTCAGTACTGTTGCCTCACAGCACCAGGGACCCAGGTTTGATCCTAGCCTAGGGCAACTGTCTATGTGGAGATTGCACATTGTCTGCTTGGGTTTCCTCCAGGTGCTCTGGTTTCCTCCCACAATCCAAAGATTTGCAGGTTAGATGAATTGGCCATGTTAAATTGCCTATAGTGTTCAGGAATGTGTGGGTTAGGTCCATTAGTCAGGGAGTTAATACAGATTTGGGGAATGTATCTGGGTGGGTTACTCCTCAGAGGGTTTGTGTAGACTTGTTGGGCCAAAGGGCCTGTTTCCACACTGTTGGGATTTTATAAAGAAAAGCTAAATAAAATGTAGCCTTAGTGAACAGCACCAAGATGATGCAAGAACCGATCCTCTCCATGCAGGCTTCTCCTGTTGATCATATATTTCCTCCTCCCTGACACCTTCTCAAGGTTCTTGTTTGCTTTGATATTTCCATCTGTTAAAATGAATGGCAGGAATGGCAGGCTGCTGATTTGCATACGCAGGGAGCAGCAGCCCTCATTCAGGCAGTGCCACATCAAAATGGGAGAAAATTCCCTCAACGCCACACTGTGACATTGCTGCCATAAACCAGCCGTCAGTGAAACAGTGATGTCCATTAAAAACCAAATCTGTTGGACTAAAATCACATTATTTTTATATCTTCAGTAAATATGAATAGGAAACAGAAGATTTATTTCTCTGTTCCTAATGTTGACTGACTGCTAATGGCAATGATTTCTTAGATCTGCTCACAAGGCATTGGTTCATTGCTTCCAAATACTTTAATAGAAAACTGCATCTTCAAGCAACAAATTGCATGATAAATTTCCTCTGCAGACATTTTTAACATGAGCATGAGCACATGGTATCAAAGGATTTGACCAATTCATGATTGACCTCATTACTGTGAAGTATTTGGTTAACATGGCTGGAAAGTTTTCATGTCACATTGAGGTTTACCTCTCCGTGGTCAGGGATCTTTAAGTTGATAAAATTTGCCTTCCCAGTCCCTGGAGATGGTGAACACATTGCAGTTAATATTGGCTGCCCCACAGCCATTAAACACACGGTATCCAGAGGCAAAGTCATCAATAGACTATGTGACGTGAGTTGTAGTCTGTTAATCCAGAAGTTGATTTCCACCTTCAACTGGTCTTCAAGTAATCTCCAGACCTTCTCTGGATCTTTTTGATCATCCTCAGAAAGACCAGATATATTTATTCTGCGCTAATAGTCAGTAATCTTTTCAGAGATCTCCTCTTTGGAATATTTAGAGTTTGATCTGTGAAGTGAAGCCAAACATGTTGAGCAAATAGCTGTAATTCAATAAAGATATCACTCTCTGCCCAACCCTTAATCAAATATATGTCTTTCTTTGTTAAAAGGATCTTGGTTTTTATTTTACTGAAGCAGAGGATGGGACTTGTTTTTTCCTTTATTTTTATTAGCCTCCACCACTTCCTCTGGCAGCTCATTCCATACAGATACCACTCTCTGCGTGAAAACGTTGCCCTTTAGGTCTCTTTTATATCTTTCCCCTCTCACTCTAAATCTATGCCCTGTAGTTCTGGACTCCCCCACGCCAGGGAAGAGACTTTGTCTATTTATCCAATCCATGCCCCTCATGATTTTATAAACTTCTATAAGGTCACCCCTCAGTCTCCGATGTTCCAGGGAAAACAGCCCCAGCCTGTTCAGCCACTCCCTATAGCTCAAATCCTCCAACCCTGGCAACATCATTGTAAATCTTTTCTGAACCCTTTCAAGTTTCACAACATCCTTCCAATCGGAAGGACGCCAGAATTGCACGCAATATTCCAAAAGTGGCCTAACCAATGTCCTGTATAGCTGTAACATTGCCTCCCAACTCCTGTACTCAATACTCTGACCAATAAAGGAAAGCATACCAAACGCCTTCTTCACTATCCTATCTACCTGCAACTCCACTTTCAAGGAGCTATGAACCTGCACTCCAAGGTCACTTTGTTCAACAACACATTAAGTGTATAAATCCTGTTAAGGTTTTCTTCCCCAAAATACAGCACCTCGCATTTTTCTAAATTAAATTTCATCTGCTACTCCTCAGCCTATTGGCCCATCTGATCAAGATCCGGTTTTAATCTGAGGTAATCTTCTTCGCTGTCCACTACACCTCCAATTTTGGTGTCATTTGCAAACTTACTAACTATGCCTCTTATGCTCACATCCAAATCATTTATATAAATGACAAAAAGTAGTGGACTCAGCACAAATCCTTGTTGCACTCCAATGGTCACAGGCCTCCAGTCTGAAAAACAACCCTCCACCACCACCCTCTGTCTTCTATCTTTGAGCCGGTTCTGTATCCAAATGGCTAGTTCTCCCTGTATTCCATGAGATCTAACCTTCTAACCAGTCTCCCATGGGGAACCTTGTCGAACGCCTTATTGAAGTCCATATAGATCATGTCCCCCATGATCTCTGCCCTCATCAATCCTCTTTGTTGCATCTTCTAAAAGCTCAATCAAGTTTGTGAGACATGACTTCCCACACACAAAGCCATGTTAATTATCCCAATCAGTCCTTGCTTTTCCAAATGCATGTACATCCTGTCCCTCAGGATTCCCTCCAACAACGTGCCCACCACTGACGTCAGGCTCTCTGGTCTATAGTTCCCTGATTTGTCCTTACTACTCTTCTTAAACAATGGCACCACGTTAGCCAACCTTCAGACTTCTGGCACCTCACCTGTGACTATCGATGATCCAAATATCTCAGCAAGGGGCCCAGCAATCACTTCTCTCACTTCCCATAGAGTTCTAGGGTACACCTGATCAGGTCCTGCAGATTTTCCATTTTTATGTGTTTCAAGACATCCAGCACTTCCTCCTCTATAATATGGACATTTTTCAAGATGTCACCATCTATTTCCATACATTCTATATCTTCCACGTCCTTTTCCACAGTAAACACTGATGTAAAGTACTCGTTTATTTTCTCCCCTATCTCGTGCAGCTCCAGATAAAAGCCACCTTTGATCATCAGAATATCCCTTAAAGGTTTATTGTATATCTTCCGAATGACATAATATACAAATTTTCAGATTTATTTTTCAACATAATTAACTACTGCAATGCTTTGCTAATTCTTTCTAACAATAAATCTGCTCTGAATTAGGATGTTGCTAATCATATTTTGTATAATTATTATTAAAGATGGAGGTCAGCACCAATGCATTGCAGCTAACAGCTGATGTTGGCCTGGTACAAGTGAATTGAATTATTAGCAAGGTATCAGGGTGGTTTTAGCCCTCAGGTGGTATGAGCAGTATTACAATTTGCATTTCTTCAGTCTTGTCCATTACAAAAGTAATTTTCTGTACCCTGTGTTTACTAAGAACTTAACAATCTTGTGCTCGAAATCTATGGGATCAGGAATAGTATTCCACAGGGGAAACATAGAAACATAGAAGTTTAACGACTGGCTACCCCAACTTCAGCATCACATTATGTTCAACATCATTCCTTTGTAATTAGCCATAACCTAAAAACTTAACCTTTTACAGGGGAGGTCAGTCTTTTACTAAGAGAAGTTGCAGCACAGAGCTATCACTCAGTTGTTGCATTGTTTATCATGTAGGCTTTCTTTCTGATTGTAACTTCAGTGGAAATCAGATTTATACTGCTCTCCACTGTAATGGCAGAAATTACTTGCAACAACACCTGTGAAGAGCACCATGTAAACATTGACTCTCTTTTCTCTCCATAGATGCTACCAGACCTGAGTTTCTTCAGCAATTGCTGTTTTGTTTCAGTGTGCATAGTTCTTTGTTGTGCTACTGATTGGAAAGAATCATCCAGGAAATTCTTTGTAAGTGGAATTTCAGATTACTCAATGATGTTTTTCAGAGTGAGTACATCAGCCCACAGGATGCAAGAAGGGCGTGGATTACAGGATTCACTGGAACGGCAGGTAACACAGATAGGAAAGAAAATGATTGTGCATACTCAAATCACTGGAGAAGAGGATAACTTTAATGCTTTTCTTTGGGCAGGTGCTGATCAAAATCTAGATACATGCTTCCATCTGCCACAAATAACACCAAATGTAACACAATACAACATCGCATGGCCTCATGACAATGGCTTAGGATACAGAACTGTTTAAAATTCAATAATAGCAAATGATTATAACTATCAGTACAGTTTCAGCACTCAAGTTGTCAGCAGTGCTACAATTTGACTTTCTTTAGTCATGTCCAATGCAAACATCATCTTCTGTAGACAAGCTTGCTTTGAGTAAGAACTACATCAAGCTTTTGCTTGAAACTCAGAGGATCAAGGAAAGTATGTTCCCAAAAAAACATAGAAACATAGAAATGTAATGGCAGGCTATTCTAGTTTCAGCATTATGTTGTTGAAAGATAACTCTTCATTCCATTGTAATTAGTCATGGCCTAAGATTTGCCCTTTCAAAAGAGACACATCTGATTAGTTATAATTCATTGGTTATGGGAATCCCAAACCAAACAAGTAAGTTTTCATTTGAAATGCACCCCTCTGCACCCACACAAACTACAGAAACACAAAAACAACACATCTTTCTCTCCAAAACTAATGGAAGCCAGTTTCAATGCTATTGCAATGGGAAGGTATGATGGAGTTGTGTAGAACTGAAACTGGATGGGTCTTGCATCTGCCTAAAAGGGGTACCTTTATTTCAGTTTCTTTGAATTAATTTCCACATCTTTGGAGGCATATTCTAGCTCTGCTGCAGTAAAAACTACCTTACATAGATTCTTGTTCTGCTAATCTATTTTTTTTAAATCATTTTTCATAGCCAGGACTAACTGCTCCTCTCCTCAATGATATACTGAACTTCATTTTGATTCTTTGCACATTGAAGTGGTATAATGTTTTGGCAATTAGACCAGACTATTAAAATGGAAGCACATGAACACTCCTTCAATATTCCTTCCTCAGCTGTCGGCTTTTCATTATCCAGCACATTGTAATGATGTTGAATCTTCTTGCTGGAGTTGAAAGGGCACAAAACACTTGGGAATAGAACCAGTTGAAACTGGTTTCTTCATGCTAATCTACATCAACCAAATATTTGAATTAAGGATTATGGGCCAATAGAATAAGATTACTAGACCACATGAGTATAATTTTCTACTTGCCTTGTTCAGAGGGCGTAACACACTGAAAAAACTGACAGAGGTGATCATTCATATGGTCCTTGGAGGAAGCCCACAAACCTCCCGTCTGAAAGATGGAGGAGTCTTATTTAGATAGTGAGATTCTTGCACACAATTTCTGATGTCCCTACCTGAGGGATGCTGAGTCTGAATTACATTCCTGGCACTTCAGTATCCAGATTTACACAGAACTGGTGAATAGATGGAAACTCATTTGATCATTAAAATAATATAGGGATAGATGTTTTTGAAGGCAATATTAGACATTTATACTTTGATTCATCTTTCTGATATTTGAGTTACAATTTTTTTAAAAGTCCGAATTGTTTCAATTAGGATTTTAAAAAAAATTGGTAACTCATATACCAGAAAGATGAATCAAAGTATAAATGTCTAATACTGCCTTCAAAAACATCAATTAGGATGTTTCATCAATGGATTGAATTTCCATTGGGAATATTCCTGTCTGAGCTGTTTGGAAAAAGACAAGAAACATTGATAACAGGCAACCTTAGGCTGCATAGGAAGAGTTCAGTTCTCAGTATTCACCTGCTGCAAGCAAGGATGAGCATACTTCTGTTGAGTAGGTAAATGAATGCACACACAGCCTTCTATTCCCAAAGGATGCTGAGCTATCAGATTGAATGGCACAGCTAGCCCAGTGAATGCTTGACTAGCCAGAATGATGGTTCCTTTCTTGTAATGTCTCCTGCTCTTGTAATACACCCTAAGACAATCAACAGCCAGAATAGATCAGTTGTCTACAAATGGTCAGAATTTGATCAGCATGGTAAATATTTCAGTAAAAGTCCCCTTTTATTCTTCTAAATTTTGGTGAATATAGACCCAATTAACGCAACCTCTCCATATATGACAGGCTTTCCATTCCAGGAATGAATCTGGTGAAAATTCTTTGCATTCCCTCAATTCTTTCTTAGGTACAGAGACTACAACTGAATACAATTTACCAGGCATGATTCTATCAAAGCTCTGTACAGCTGCAATAGTACTTCCTTGTTCTTATATTCACTTCCTCTTACAATGAAGGCCATATCATTTGCCTTCCTAATTACTTACTGATCAGCCACGTTCTAACTGACTAGCCAAGCAAACTCAAATATAGACTATTCCTGCTGCTATTTCCCATGTTCCATTCTTCTTGTTTGTGTGGTATTCTCTGTACAAATTGACAGCTATGCTTCTCACATTATTACAATTACTGCAATTCAGGAATGCATCACAGACTATAAATCATTTGGTGATGCCCTGCAGGAGTAGACAATATGGCCTATCAACAAGGTAAAAACCCGAAACGTCGATTTTGCTGAAGCTCCTCGATGCTGCCTGAACTGCTGTGCTCTTCCAGCACCATTGATCCAGAATATGGCCTATCAAGCCTGCTCCATCATAAAATATGATCATGGCTGATCTTTGACTTCAACTCCAGATGTATTGAGGGAATTATCTAAATGCAAGTTCATTATGTCTCTCAAAGTATGGAAAATCTTGAATCACTCATTTACTCAATCTTTAAAGTTACAATACGATGCATTCACTTGGTCAGGTTTGTCAGTATACCTTTTGATTTCGATCAAATTTAACAATTGTTCATGCTTTATTTTTGTTATTTTGCTCGTTTGCAAAATTTTGCTCTCCATGAAGTAATTCAGAGCTTCTAATCCAAATAAAACAATTCAAAATCCTTCACTATCAATTTGGGAAAAAGCCACTTTTTAGGTGCAATTCAAAGAGAAATAAATAGTATCCCTGGTAAAATGTGGCCACCTAATTGTTCCATAGGTACTGCCGTAGTCAGTAAGATGAAGGCTGCACTCTGGACCGATGGACGTTACTGGATTCAAGCTGAACGCCAAATGGATTGCAACTGGGAGCTCAACAAAGGGGAAAGTGAGTCTTAACAGTAGTGATAGACTTAATGATCCAACATTATTTTGACTGCATTTACTTTTCTAAACATATGTTGTTTCTCTTAGCAACTATTATAGACTGGATTTTGAATGAAACAAGGGAAGGAGATATAGTCGCTGCTGACCCTTTTGTCTTTTCCATTGGTAAGGAAACAGTATTTACAAGATTTTTCTGGTCTTCTTACTCTGAGAATCAGCACCATAACTACATCACGATTTAGTGCAATCTCAAATTCTAATTCAGTTTTATCCAAAGACCTCCAACCAGAACAATCCTTTAACACTTACAATCTCACCTGCAGTGTTGCCCTTCTGCAATCATCCAGTTTTAGAGCCCAAGGTTTGATACTGAATATATTTTGTTTGGTGGTGAATATATTTTCTTGACTGCTCATTTTACCCAATGGCAAGGAACACAAGTAAGTGTCACATTTTCACTGCCATTTTAATCTTCCTATTAATCCTAATAAATTTAATGTTAATTCAATCTGTGCTTTTTATAAATGCTTGCAGTGAAATTCCAGCATGTGGCACTATTGGTGCATGAGAAATGTTCCCAGATGTGCTAGCAGCAGCATTATTCTGGCACTCTCTCTCTGGCTCACACCTAGTTATTTCACTCACTGTAAATTTCATGGTCCAGATATTTCAAATAGAATTAAAAACACTGGTTAACTTTAAAATTACCAACTTATCTTCAAGTCAGCTGGGGTTTGGGGACCTGGAAGAGCAAGGCAATGGAGGTGAGTGTTGAGACAGGGGAGGGCCAATTACGATGGTTCTGGATTTGGATTAGTTCTGCAGCATAGTTGTCAAGGGTCAAGTGAGTTGAACAAAACAGGGGTAGTCTAACTTAGTTGGGATAGGTGCAGTGGTTGGTATCAGTGGTGAATTGGGAGTTTGATTTAATATTACTCAGAATTTAGAGCAAGATTTAATCTTCTAACAATGGATCTTATGTGCGTCAAAATCCTCTGAATTTTCTGACTTTAATTGATTCTTTCAGAAAGTTTCAGACAAAGGGTAATTGCCATCAGAAATTTCAATTTCCAAGACAATTCCCTCAGAACCAGCAAAGCTGAGGAATCTGCATAGTCCTAACTCGCAATTCTAATTTGCACAGCTCCAATTACTCTCCCTAGCTATCAGAATGTCTGGGCCAGTCATAATTTACTTGAAGTGCTGGAAATGTTAAGATTGCAATGAATGCACCTTGCTGAAATTTTATCTGGATATGGTTTTTATATATATATATATATATATTACAAAAAGGAATAGTTATAAGTCAGAAACTGCCTCTAATAAATTAAATGATACATACAATACTGTGTAGCTTAATAAATGTTACTGTTCTAGGAGAGTGAGAGAGGAGTAAGGGAGGTGATGAGCCAGAGTCAAAATGTGTGGTGCTGGAAAAGCACAGCCGGTTAGGCAGCATCCGAGGAGCAGCAGAGTCGACGTTTCAAGGATAAGCTCTTAATCAGGAATGTGGGAGAGCCCAAGGGGCCTGAGAGATAAATGGGAGGGATTCAGGCAGGGCGGAAGATAGCTGGGAATGCAATAGGTAGCAGAAGATGGGGGGTGATGGTGATAGGTCGGAGTAGAGGGTGATGAGGATAGGTGGGAAAGAAGTGGACAGGTCGGGCAGTTCAAGAGGGCGGTGCTGAGTTGGAGGGTTGGACCTGGGATAGGGTGGGGGGGGAGGGAAGATGAGGAAACTGGTGAAATCAACATTGATCCCATGTGGTTGTCGTGTCCCAAAGTGGAAGATGAGGCATTCTTCCTCCAGGCGTCCAGTGACTCGAAATGTGGTGGTGGAGGAGGCCCAGGACTTGTGTGTCCTGAAAGGAGTGGGAGGGGGAGTTGAAGTGTTCAGCCAGAGGGCAGTGGGGTTGTTCAGTATGGATGTTCCAGAGATGTTCTCTGAAACCCTCTGTAAATTGGCGTCCTGTCTCCCCAATGTGGAGGAGACCAAATCAGGAGCAATGGATACAGTACATGATGTGTGTGAGGTGCAGGAAAATCTCTGCCTGGTGTGGAAGGATCCTTTGGGGCCTTGGATGGAGGTGAGGGGGTTGGTCTGGGTGCAGGTGTTACACCTCTTGCGGTACCAGGGGAAGATGCATGGAGTAAAGGGTGGATTGGTGGGGACATGGATCTAACAAGGGAGCTGCGGAGGGAATAGTCTCTGCAGAATGCAGATCGCAGTGGGGAGGGAAATATATTTCTGGTGCTGGGGTCTGTTCATAGGTGCCGGAAATGGTGGAGGATGATGCGTTATATCCAGAGGTTGGTGGGGTGGAAGGTAAGGACCAAGGGGCTTCTGTCCTTGTTGCGATTGGAGGGGTGTGGTTCAAGGGCAGAGGTGCGGGAAGGGAGGAGATGCACTGGAGGGTATTATTGACCAAATGGGAGGGGAAAGGCAGTCCTTGAAGAAAGAGGCCATCTTGGATGCTCTATGGTGGAATTGGTCCTCCTGGCAGCAGATGAGGAAGAGGCAGAGGAATTGGGAGTAAGGGATAATGTTTTTGCACGAGGCAGGGTGGGAGGAGGTGTAGTGCAGGTAGCCGAGGGAGTCAATGGGTTTGAAGTAGATGTCTGTGTTGAGTCATGTGTTGAGGAAATGGAGATGGAGAGGTCCAGGAGGGGAGGGAGGTGTCTGAGATCGTCCAGGTGAACTTGAGGTCAGGGTGGAAGTTGTTCATGAAGTTAATGAACTGTTTGTATCCTCTTCTGGTGGATAACACAAAAGCAAAATTGCTGCAGATGTGAGAAATCTGAAATAAAGTGCTGGAAATGCTCAGCAGATTTGGAAGCATCTGTGGAAAGAGAAGCAAAGCTAACATTTCAGTTTGAGTATGACTATTTGTCAGAATTGAAGAGGCCGATCTGTCCCATAATGTTAACTGCTTTTCTCTCTCCAAAGATGCTGTCAGACCTGCTGAAGGAAGGTAACAGATGAATAAAAATTGTAAAGGGGAACAGGCAAAGTATTAGAAGTTACGGATGTAATATGGACAGGCATCTAACAGATGGGGCATTTTGGGGTTTTCCAGTAGGAATTACTAAAATATTGGGGTTTGTATGAGAATGGTAGACTTGTGATCAATAAGCATAATGGAGGAGAGGAGGGCATTATCGTCAGGGAAGATTCCCACTCTGTCCCCAAATTCAAGCAGGAATTTCTTGAAGAATTGTAGGACATTCAGAATATATTGGAATTGCATGATAACTGGCACAGAAAAAAAAAACTGAACATAAGGGAGAAAACGATGATTAACCACAGCTCACCAAACCCAGAAGAGTGAGTGAGGGAATTTCCAACTTATGTAATCATAGTCAATGAGGTAAAAACATCCAAAATTCCTATTATATTTACTATCCAATAATCTTGCTGGAACATGTTATAGAAAATTTAGGGGATAATATCAAATTTGAATATATGAATGTATGATGCAGATCTTTAATTGCTATTGTCTTAAAATGTTACAATTAGGATGAGGATTTTTGTTGAAGTGAATAATGTTGAAATTCAAATAAATTTTTACAATGTGATTTCAACTACTGATTCAGATGGCCATTAAATACTTTATGCAATTCTTCAAAGACTAGCAGTGGGTATTCCTAGTGTCCTGATAAAATTTCTTGCCTTGCAGAATTCCATGAGGAAAGATTAATTTCAATTCTCTTTCTTTGTGGAACACTGCTGACACAGGATGGCTGCGATGTTTGCTTTTGTAAAGACAGTTACTGTGCTGTTACAGTAGCCCAATGCATAAAAGAGTTTTGACCTGACAAGACGCTGTCAAGCATTTACTATTTCTACCAGTAAGACATTGACTGTTCTGCAAATATACCAACTCAATGGGTAAATGCATTCTAATTTCTGCTGTGCTTTTGTTTTTAAATAGTGGAGTGGGAAAGTTACAAAAATCCATTGCTTCAAGGCAATCGACAATTTGTTGCTGAAGAAAAGAATTTAGTGGATATTATCTGGGCAGGGGACCGCCCACCAAACCCTACCGACGATATTTTCAAAGTGCCAGATGAGTTCTTTGGTAAATTAGTTCTCTTAAATTTACAGGAAATTATAGTGTAGATGGATTTTTTTTCTTGCAAGTTAGTATTTGGGGAGAAATTATACAATTGCTCTCTGCCTTTCTTTTTAAGAAGGCTAACTTTAGCATAACCTGGAGCACCTTAATTATAGAGAAAATCCCACTGCATCCTGCAGTGACTCCAGTACAAAAATCTGAGGGTAAAATTTCAAAATGACCAGAACTGCTGTAACTCAACTTTTAATTTCCTTATAATGAGTAGATTTACTATGTAGTTCACTTACAAAATTTATGACTAGCAAAGTAACTGTGAGAAGGAATCTTTTGGAAGGACATGTAAGGTAACAATTAAGAGGCGCTGTTTTCTTCATTGTGTAGAATAATCATGAGCACAATTTTAATTTAGTTTATTTACTTGATTGAGTTTTTTGAAGAAATGACAAAGAGGTTTAATGAAGGTAGAGCAGTAGACATTGGCTATGTGGACTTGAGTAAGGCATTCAACCGGGTTCTGAATGGTAGACTGCTTAACAATTTAGATCACATGGAATACAGGGAGATCCACCGTTTGGATACAAAATTGGCTTTATGGTAGGAGACAGAGGGTGTTGGTGGAGAGTGCTTTTCAGACTGGAGGCCTGTGACCAGCAGTGTGCTGCGTGGACCGGTGTTGGATCCACTGCTCTTTATCCTTCAGATAAATAATTTGGATGTGAATATAGGATGTATTGTTCATAATTGGAGGTGAAGTGGACAGCAAGGAAGCCTAGCTTACACTACAGTGGGACCTTGATCAGATGGCCAATGGGTTGAGGAGTGGCAGATAGAATTTAATCTAGATAAATGTGAGGTGCTACATTTTGGTAGGGCACATCAGGGCAGGACTTATACACTTAATGGCAAGGCCCTGGAGAGCATTGCCAAACAAAGAGACTTTGGAGTACAGGGTCATAGTTCCTCAAAAGTGGAGTTGCAGGCAACTAGGATAGTGAAGAAAGCATTTGATACGCTTGCCTTTATTGGTCAGTGTACTGAGTATAGGAGTTGGGAGGTCATGTTGCAGCTGTACAAGACATTGGTTAGGCTACTTCTGGAATACTGCATTCAATTCTGGTCTCCCTGCTATAGGAGAGATGTTATAAAACTTGAAAGTGTTCAGAAAAGATTTGCAAGGATGTTGCCAGGTTGGAGGGTTTGAGCAATAGGAGAGGCTGAATAGACTGGGTTTGTCTTTCCCTGGAGCTGAGGAGTGACTTTATAGAAGTTAGTAAAGGCATGCGTTGCATGGATGGGGTGCATAGTCAAGGTCTTTTCTCCAGGGTACTGGAGTCCAGAACTAGAGGGCAGAGGTTTAAGGTGAGAGGGGAAAGATTTAAAAAGGACCTAAGGAGCAACATTTTCATACAGACGGTGGTGTGTGTATGGAATGAGCTGCTAGAGGAAGTGGTGGAGACTGATATAATTACAACATTTAAAAGGCATCTGAATGGGTATATAAATCGGAAGGTTTAGAGGAATATGGGCCAAATGCTGGCAAACGGGACTAGATTAATTTAGAATATCCGGTCGGCATGGACGAGTTGGACCGAAGGCTCTGTTTCTGACCCATGATTAATTTGCAAGTCTTTGATAACATTCCACAACCAAAGTGCCTTCCCGAAAGCAGATAAATCTGTAGCAGTACTGACAATAAACCAGGAGGATATAAGAAGAGCAGAAAATGAAACTGAAGGCAATCAAATTAGGTTTGTGTCAGCAAAGTATCTTCACAGAAAAAGCAATCCACACATGGAACAACTTTTGAAGAAAATGGCTTACAACTTCTTGTATCTATCTGTTATGCTCTAATGACACAAACAGCCTCCCTCGTAAGTGTTTACCGTATGACCTTGTCATTAAAAATAAACTTAAGATGAATCCTTCTAAAGAAAGATGTTTGTTTGAAGAGCTGGTGCAGACAAAATGAACTGAATGGCAGTCTCCTGCGCTGTAAAATTCTGTGATTCTGTCAAGAACAACTGTCCTTCTGCATTTGTAAATTCATCTTAAAAGAAATCTCAATAAATTTACTGTGTCAGAGGATGGCAGTTTTTAGTCTATATGTTGTATTACAGAAAGAACATGGCAAGTGAAGGTAAAAGAAATCCGTGCACAGATGAAGGAAAACCCTTATCAGCCAACTGCAGTATTGATCTCTGCATTGGATGAAACTGCATGTAAGAGCTATTCCTTTTGAAGGATCATTTTAATCTCTGTTTTAGTTAGTAAATCATTAAGATAAAATAGCATACAAAAAGGGAATTAGATATTTATTTAAAATTAAGATTTTCTTAGCAAAATTGAATAATTGAATTTGGCTGAGGATTGTTTGTTTCCTATGAGATTGGATTATGTAGCATATAGCGTTTCAAAACGACAGATACCTTTCCAGTGTACAAAGCTGGGTCAGCCTGCATGATGGCTATCTTGACAAGAATGTGATCACATGGTGCATTTAGAAAGTGCACCAGAAACATTCAAAGTATGAAATCCATCAATATATAACACTGATTTGAGCTCAGTGATTTAGGTAACATAATCTCTTAAACACGTTCAGCTGAACAGAATGGAGGAAGGAATCCCTTCTATTTATAAAGTAAAATCAACAGCTTGAAGACTTGCTCTGTTTGAGTTTATGGAAGCAGTTGAAGAGTTAAGTTGAGTTGATAAAGTTGGAGGGGACTGGTGGTTCAAATCCAGAAGGCCTTGGTTGGGACTGTAAGGGTTCTAGTCACCTTTGTGCTATGGAACATGAGGGGGATGGAGTAAAGGAAGCAAAGAGCTGGAGAAATGCCAAGTTGATGATTTAGCTCAGCCTCCTCCTGAGGTCCTAAACACCCCGGATGCTAGTCTGCACCAATTTGTTTGAATCAACTATCAAGAAACAGCTGAAAGCTGCTAAAAAGCATTGCATCACATTCGATATAGAAGGGTCACAGGACAAAGATGACACATAACCAGAGCCAACAGCACCCAACTAGTAGGGAAATGTACTCACTCCATTGGACGAGATGTTTCTGGGCATTGTAAGAACAGCTTAGGTGAGGCCATGTTCAGAGGTATTGCTAGAAGCATTGACAATGGCAATATGCTTCAATCTCCTCCTCCATCTCAACTCCTACTTGTCATAATTTCTTCTGATTTATAAGCTGCAGATAGTGTAAGCATCTATTCCTTACTTTGCCTCTATCCATTCCACCAGAACTCTACCCTGGTGCCTTTCTTCTTTCAAATACTCTAGATCAGTCAACTGATCCAGCAGTGGGAGAACTGGAAAACAGTGATGAAAAGGAGCAATCTCACTCATTCTTACAATCTCAGCTTAGATACTGGCATTTTAAAGGCTGGCTTACTAGCAGGATCTGCAGTGGAAGCTCACATTGAAAGCATAAGTGGTTATCTTACCATTACTCAAATTCAAACTATTGCCATCATGGCTACAGATATCAATAATTGAAGAGGTTTACAGGCTGTCCAGCAATCTTCAACAGATGACTAGAGATTTTGAGTAGCAGCCCTGGACGGATGCAGTGACATTGTGGAGCAGGTAACTGCTGTCCTCACTGACCATTTGCACTCCCACCTTTCTGGCTATTGCCTTTTAGCCAATCAGTCAGACTGCTGCTACCCATGTCAATGTGGTGCAATCTGAGGTGGACCATTCTAGGAGTAAAACTGCTGGACAGCATCCTGCAAGACTACTTCCAGTCTTCCTCTTTGAAATGAGAAACCTTTCACCAGTCCTGCCTTGGCCAATATGTGGCACCATGTTGGAGCACTAAGGCATGTAAAGGTTTTGAGAAAACAGGCAGCATCCAAATGCACAAGGATGATGAGTTGAGGTTTGCATGCAATATGACATTAATTTTTAAATATAGTTTGGAGTGTCCATTTTGTAGTGACTTCTATTTTTGCTTTTTCACCAAATGGATGACCAGAGACACAAGTGACATTTACTGTCATTGAAGTCAGAAGAAGTGATTGTTGATGTTCCAACCAGAAAGGACCTGGGTGGTTACCACTACCCTTCCCCTAGTCCTTCTGCCTATCAGCCTATATACCTGATAGAAGGGCTATGCATTCATAATGGTAAGGTTGTGCAGCAGAGAGCTACAAATCTCAATGCACACTCAGGATTACTCCAGAGATTCCTCTGCAATGGATTTGTCAATTAAATACCACAACAGACCACTCCATGACATTCCTTGTGGCTGTATTTAATGCTACTGCCCTTGTGTAGGCAGTGCTCAGGAATTATCATTCGGAAACCAGCCATAGTTGCTCAAATGCGTGTCATATAGTGGACTGCAGCAGAATGAAGACATGACGTCTGTCACCAGGATGTCAGGAAGTGACCTGCATGATATATTGTTTGTTTGTAAATTTGCAGGGCAATGAAGAAGTAATATCTTTTTCTGGGAGTATTCCTGACAGAAATCAATATGTACCAACTTTTTTAAATACAGTTTTAATAATTTTGCAAATCATATTGATTAAAATAAACTTGTCTGAATTTTTTATCTAGGGCTGTTCAACCTGCGAGGGAATGATATTCCATACAATCCATTTTTCAAGTCTTACACGCTGTTGGCTACAAATTTCATCAGGTTTGTTCTTTATTGAGGACAATGAAGTTTAAATTGAACTAAACATATCAAGAATGTGAAATTATATTAGTAAACTCACCTACACTCTAATCAAAACATGTTTGTTTTTGTATTACTGATCATTTAAAAGTTAGAAAAAACACTAGAGATGTTTGTCAAGGATGAAATTATTTTTCAGCTGGAGAAACACAGGTTAGAGATCAAGAAACAGCCAGCACGTATGTAAGGCAAATCATATCCAGTTAACCTGTTTGAGTTCTTTGTAGGAAATGCAGTAGATACTTCACATCTGTATTTTCAAAAGGTATTGATAAGGAACCATGTTACAGAGTTACTGAGAAAATAGAAACATGATAAGTGGGGCACAAAAATGGTTATGAAATAAGAGGCAGGGAGTAGAGGCAAATGTTGTTTCTTCATTTGCAGTGGGATTCCTGGGGATATTATTAGAACAATTGCTTTCTTTGCTATATATGTGACCTGGGCTTGGTTGTAGGGAACACAATACAGAGGAACCTCAATTATCCGGCATTCAGGTCATCCAAACAAGATCGCAAGGCCCTGACGCCTGGCTAACTTTGTTATCCAGCATCAAATATCCAGCATTCGATTAACCGAACACAATACTCCCCACCCCTGTCCTATGGATAATCGAGGTTCCTCTGTAGTGAGGTTTTGTGGATGACACCTCTCCATCCACCTGGTTCAATTCTTAGCATTCTCATTGTAGTTAGTCTATTTCTTGTAATGTGTATTCTTGCAGCTACAGCACCTGAGTTCTGGTGGCTGCCAAAGATATTTCGAGTCCTCTCCTATTTCTTACCTACATACTGCCTCCCAAACACATCATCCAAAAACACAGGATTAGTTTTCACATGAACACTATGAAATGTAGCTCATTGTCACCACCATCTTTTAAGACTCTTCCACAACCACTAAATTATCGTACTGGTTATCAACATTCAGTCCAAGATGATTAGATATTTCCTCCTATTAAATATTGGAAGAACTGAGTCCATAATGTTTATCCAGACTTTAATCTTTTCCTTAAGAACAGTCAAAAGTTAAGCTATCATTCACACCCCAGAAGTTATATGTGATTTCAAGATGGGTTTCCAATCACACATCTGCATTATCACAAAAAACATCAATTTCCATTCCATAGCATTACACAATGGCACATCATCTGAGCTTACCTACTCATGAAATATTTATCCGTGTCTTTGTTATTTTTATCATTGACTCTTCCAACACGCTATTGAATAACTTCCTACATTATACCAACCATAAGCTTGATGGCAATTCAAAAAAATACATTTTTGCTTTGAATTGAAATCCCTATTTGGTCTCTCCCTATTTCTGTACACTTTTCCAGACACATACGGTTCAAGATATGGCCTTAAGGTATGGTACCATTGCTCCATCATGGTAGGTGTACATCCAGTTACTGAGGACCGACATTCTTCAAATTCCTCCTGAAACCTCTCTGTATCTCTTTCCTCCTCCAAGATTCTACAATTCTGCCTTGTGTGGTTTACTTGCCAAATATCACATTATAAGACTGGTGCGATATGTCTTAGGATGTTTTATAATTTCCTAGGCACGACGTAAATACAGGTTTTGTTGCTGCAATTTGGCAGTTCTTTCAAGCAGCCAGCATTGATCAAATGGGTTGAATGGCCTGTAAAGATTCTGAGCGAATTGGGACACATTAAGGGTGTCAGCCACTCAGTTTTCAAAGAGCAGCTGAATTCTAAAGATGGCAAGCTTTCAGACTAATAAGTCAGTGATCACTGCAGCTAGCTGATCTCATTCTCAACTGAAGCACGATAACGAGAAAGCAGCTAAGGTTTCTGCGCTTGCTTGCTGCTGGAAAGTATGTGTGTATGAATATTGAGTGAGGTTGGGTTCAGGCTCAGCTGTAGTGCCAACTGTAGATAAATAGTCCATCAAAGCTCATATACGTTTACTTAGACAAGAAGTTGTTTGGTGTCTCAGGGAATATACTTCAGCAAATCTCAATATTTTTAGGAAGGGAACACAGATAAGTGGAGGGGGAGAGTAGAAGTTTAAACAATAAGGATTATGTTATATCTCTGTGAAACTTGCTCATCAAAAATAATCAAAGATTGTCTTTGAGTCTAATATTCACAGTATTTTAACAATATTGAATCTTGATCATTTTACCTGAAGTAGCATTTTTCAGTTAACCCAGACTTTATCACAGTCAGCAAATTCAACCCATTTACTCCAATCACATAACTACTGTCAGCTGAATAGGCAAACATAAGCAGTACAAATAGTCTCATTGGTACCTTAATCTGACAGTATGAGGCTATGCCAGCTGCTGCAAGCTGACTAACCAGCAAACTCAATAACTGACACATCTCTTCCCATAGCTGTGAAAGTCGCAACAGGATTCTCATTTTAAACAGCAGGAACCTTCCCTACAGTTAAAGTGGGTATCTGGCAGATAGGCTACTCTGCAGTTCGTACTTGGAGAAAGCAAATGACTGATTGGTGAAGGTAACATCTTTATCCCTTGGAGTGGAAAGAAATCAAGGAAGGCCTCTGAGAGATCAGGGTGTTAGAAGTATAGAACCCATAAGGTAATCAGGGCACCAACTATCCAGGCAAATACAAAGATTAATTGAAAGTAATGCCACAGTCAGTTCATGTATTCAGGTAATTTGTGACCACAGGTATATGACCCTGAAAATCAATGTCCATTATTCAGCAAGTCCCATGGTGTCATAAATGCATATAAATTCACAATACATTTCAAGCTGCAGGAGAATGAATATATTGAGCTATGGAGCTTCATCATTGGCTATTGATCCCAAATAACATAAACTCTCCATAGCAGAAGAATGTAAATCTATTTAGACCCCACCCAAGTTACTGTTGTATTCAAATTGAGATGCTGAACTTGTATTCAATCACTTTTTCAAAAATAGATTAGTTGGTCATTTATCTCATTGCTGCTTGCATAATTTAGATGCCACATTTGATAGACTAACAATTACTGTGCTTCAGAAGTATATGAAATGCATTGGGATACCCTGGAGACATGAAGAGTGCTTTATAAACATAAGTTTTCTTTTAATTCTACCATACAATATGAACCAACAAAATATTGTCCACACTGTGACAATATTCTGGCTTTAAGAAATATATTTTGTCCTTTTATTTCTGAAGAAAAGTTGCAACAGAGATACCGAGTGGCTTGCTCAAAGCCAATAAAGTGAACAGTTTGCGAGATCTTGGACTTTTTTTTAAGTTGGAACAATAGAAGCAGTCTGAATGGTCAAGCTCCCACAGAACCATGGGTTTACATTTCTTTAGTTATTGGGATCTTGAAGCAGGATGTGGAAGCTTCTATTTCTCCCTCTGTTACAGCTAAAAGCTGGTGTTCTCTTCCTGTTGCTAGAATTGCATGTGAGACAAATCTATTTTACTGAATCTGCCTTTGCCAAGAGTGTGTTTAGGGATATTACTATATTGGAACAATTAATTAGAAATAGTTAATACATTATTTTGTTAAGCATTTTGATGGAGGTACTGTTAGATGAGCTATGATCTTATTGAATAGCAGAGCAGGCTCCTAGTTCTTATGTTCTTATGATCCAGCCAATTCTTTGCTTTTATTTTTATTTTGACTGCATTTTAATGGTACTGAAAAGATAAAGTGTGTTTTGCTTAAAGTTCAGTAGTTTGACCAATCCAATTGCATCTGTAATGCAACGCCTTACACTTTCATTTAAAATAAGAAGAAGTTAGGGTCTCGCCTATTTCCTTAATGTATTTTGAGGGGGTTTGGTCTGGTCCATATCAATACTTATCAATTAATCTTTAGGTTTTTTTCTCTATTTTATGGTCTTTTCAACAATTAGATATATAAGGTGACATGAAAATGACTGACTGTTTACAACCTGAAGGCTGCATTTGATCACATGATGAAGCAGGGAGCCCTAGACAATTGGAGTCATTGGGAATCAGGAGATTCCCTGCAATTAGAGTCATAGCTGGCTCAAAGGATGATGATTATGTTTGTTGTTGGTCAAACATCTCAGCTTTAGGACATGTCAGAGTTGTGATTCAGGCCCAACCATTTTGAACTGTTTCATCAACGACCTTTTCTCCACTATTAGGTCAGGGGTGGGGATGTGTATGTAGTTCTGGAAAAATCCAGGCTTAGGCTGATAACTGGCAATTGACATTCACAACTGCCAGGCAATAACAAAAACAGAAATTGCTGGAAAAGCTCAGCAGGTCTGGCAGCACCTGTGAAGAGAAATCAGAGTTAATATTTCAGGTCCGGTGACCCTTACTCAGAACAGGCAATGATCATCTCCAATTAAATAAAATGTAACCATCACCCCTTGATATTCCTGGGGAGTTGGGAGGAGGGGGGAGTTGGTGGCGGCGGTGGGGTGCATACCATTGACCAGAATCTGAACTGGACTAGCTGCACAAAAGTATTGTGGATAAAAGAGCAGGTTAGAGATGATGGATTCTATGGCTGGTAACCTGCCTCCTTTCTCCTTTCTCCCTGCCCACAGTCCAGGAGTATGATGGAATATGCTCCACTTGGCTGGATTAATCTAGCTCCAAGAACATAAAAAAAACTCAATACCATTCAGGACAAAACAGTCCACTTGATTGCTTATCCATCTGCTTCAACATTCACTCCCATCACCACTGATACATAGTTAGAGCAGTATGCACTGCCTACAAGATGCATTGTGGTCTCTCATGAAGGCTCCTACGATAGCAAACTTCCAAACTAGTAACCTTTATCACCTAGAACTAAAAGGGCAGCAGTTACGTGGGGACACCACCATGAACAAAATCCCTTTCAAGCCTCACACCATCTTGACATGGAACTATATTGATATTTCTTCACTGTTTCAAAGTCCTAGAACTCCTTTCTCTAACTGTGAGTGTACCCATAGCCAAATACTAGAGTGGTTCAAGAAGTCAGCTCACTACCATCTTCTTCAGGGCAATTATGGATGGAAACATATACTGGCATAGCCAGGAATACACACATCCCAGGAATGTGTATAAACACTATCGCTACCTCGCCTTTGGTGATAGAATATGAACTGTGACTAATTGCCCTCTGAATGTTCTAGCCACATGTATGACAGATTGAGATTGCATTGTGTAACTGTGCTGGGCTGTTTATGGCCTGAAAACAAAGTATTTTTCCAATAACAGCTACTGCATTACTTCCGGTAAGGCCCAATCCCTAACTATGCTCCATCTCTTCATTAACCACTTGAGTGCAAGGCGAGAGTTAGTCTACAGGCAAAACACTGAGAGGAAACACCAGACCTGACATTCCACCCCCTTGAAATACCCACTGATCTAGTTAGATCATCTGTGATCCATCTGATAGCAGTTCATCTGATCTTTCCCACAAGGACGAAACCTAAAATAACTGCTGCTTTCAAAATCAATCCCTAATCTGGCAGCAACAGACTCCTGGAAATGAGTTTGATGAACTATAGCCACCATGCTTGAGAAATAAAGTTATTCTACATTTGTTTCTCTCTGTGTAAAAGAAAACTATCCAAAAAGAATACTGTCTCAGACTCTTTTTAAGATATATCTGCTAGTCATCTGGAAACTGGGAAAATCAGTTTGCTTGATACAATTTAAAACTGGAAACATTCACCTACTGAATTTTTCACATTTTCTTCTCATTCTGGATCAGTCTGTGAGCTTGCCTCCAACCTGCGGATGCTGCAAATGCAGATATACTTTGTCAGAAGTCACATGACATCAAGTTATAGTCCAACAGGTTTATTTGAAAGCACAAGATTTTGGAACGCTGCTCCTTGGTCAGGTACAGTCAGAAATTCACCTGACAAAGGAGCAGTGCTCTGAAAGCTTGTGATTTCAAATAAACCTGTTGGACTATAACTTGGTGTCATGTGACTTCTGACCTTGTCCACCCCAGTCCAACATGTGCACCTTCACATCACCGATATACTTAGACAGTTGTAGGCTCAAAACCAATCCGGCTCTCCCATTCCTGCCTGTGCCAGGGGAAACAGCCTCTTATTGTTCATCTGCCACACAGTTAGTACAGAGAGTATTAGGTCAGCTTCAATCAACCTCTCCCTTATGAGCTTATATCATGTACTAAAAGGAGGGCCAACATTGCAGTAAAATAAGCTAATGACTAATTTGACCTTTGAAACAGCAACTTTTTATGTCCCTGAACAGCTGTAAATTATCTCTTTGTGAACATTTCTTGAAGAATATCAAATGTGTGTATATATATACATACATGTGACTTGTCAATGTTGGAGCTCAGATATCATAATTATCAGTTATATATAAAATAAATGAGATATTTATAAACTACATAGATGCCGTAATTCTGTCAGATTATAACTAATATCTCTATGTGTACTTTAATGACCAGGTTATTTGTGAATGAATCACGACTGCCTCAACACATTAAAGAATACTTGAGTACAACTTGTACAACAGACATGTGTGTTCAACTGAAACCTTACACAGATATCCGGAAAGACCTGCAGGAATATGTTAAAGGAAATGTCAAAATCTGGATTGGTCAGGAATACACAAACTATGGTGTCTATGAAGTCATTCCTGAGGTAAATTTTGAGGAGTTTTGTAACAGACCCAAAAAATATCATCTGTTGCAATCTCTCTATTTCTGGTCTCCTCAGTATATTAAAAGTCCAAAATGCTCCAATCTTTCTCTTACTCATAGCCCAACATTCCATTCCTTCCCTTCCTCCAAACATCTTCTTGATTTTAAATGCAAAATTGTTATTGCATTTTGAATTGGTCACAATTAAAATGTGCTACTCAACCTGCCTTGGCCAATATTTCCCATGAGTGTCAATCTTAGTGAAAAGTATTAAGTGCAGAACATTTTTTTCATTTATTTTGTTACAATAAAGAAAAGGAGAAATGCTCTGCAATCACTATTCTGAGCTACACTTCTTCAACCTTTTTCAACTTTGACACCATCTCGCAGAAAGGATCCCATAAGTAGTAGAAGCAGGAGTTAGCCATTTGATCCCTCAAGCTTGCTCTGTTATTCAATAATGGCAACGTTAATCTAATGTGATCTTAACTTCAATTTCTTGCCCGTGCACCATAATATTTGATTCCCTCATTAACCAAAAGTCTACTTAACTCAGCCTTGAATACATTCAATGATCACATTTCACGTTTCTCTTGGATAATGAATCCCAAAGAATATATTGTTACAGCTACAGAGCAGGAGCAAAGAAAGATCAATTCTAATATATGGGAGGTCCATTCATTAACAGCAGGGAAGAAGCTTTTCTTAAATCTGTTGATATGTGTTTTCAAACTTGTTTATCTTCTGCCCATTGGAAGAGTTCATAAGTGAGGTGGGAGGGGCTTTGATTATGTTGGCTATGTTCCCAAGTCAGTGAGAAGAGTAGAAGAAGTCAATGTAAGGAAGGTAGGTTTTTGTGATGGACTGGGCTGAATTCACAACTCTCTGTAATTTCTCACGGTCTTGGCCAGAGCAGTTGCCATTTCCAAGGACACTCTATGACGCATCTATCATCCCACCACACCACACTACAATCCCTTCATACCACAGCACATTATATCACAATCCCACTTCACCACACCAATGTTCCACACCACAACACTGTCCCACCACACCACATTATATCACAATCCCACCACACTACAACACTGTCCCACCATGCTACATCAAAGTCCCACATCATACTGCAGCCCCACCACACCATACCACACCACTCTACAGTCCCACCACATCAGACATGGCAGCACAGTGGCTCTATGGTTAGTACTGCTGCCTCACAGTGCCAGGGACTTGAGTTCGATTCCAGCCTCAGGCGACTGTCTGTGTGGAGTTTGCACATTCTCCCACTGTCTCTATGGGTTTCCTCCAGATACTCTGTTTTCCTCCCATAGTCCGAAGATGTGCAGGTTAAGTGGATTGGCCATGCTAAATTGCCCATAATATCAAGGGATGCGTAGTTTAGATGGATTAGCCATGAGAAATGCAGGATTACAGAGATTGGTTTGGGAGGCTGGGTCTGGATAGGATACTGTTCAGAGATTTGATGTGGACCCAATGGGCTGAATGGCCTGCTTAACTTTGTAGGGATTCTATGATTCTGTCATTACACACTACAACAAATCTCATCATAGTCCCACCACACCAAGGAACTCAGTTAAGTCTGGAGTCAGGGCTTTCTGGAAGAGAAGGGGGACTGTGAAATGATGGTTTTGGTTCAGTGCTTCAGAAAGAGGGTGAAATTTTGATGGTGAACTTTTTGGGTCAATCTAGGGAACCCACACAAGAGGTCCAGTGCCATGAAACACTGGTTGTATGCAATGATGCTACTAAATTACCATTAATTGGTAATTTAAGGGCATCA
Source organism: Chiloscyllium plagiosum (assembly GCF_004010195.1). Classification (NCBI taxonomy): domain Eukaryota; kingdom Metazoa; phylum Chordata; class Chondrichthyes; order Orectolobiformes; family Hemiscylliidae; genus Chiloscyllium; species Chiloscyllium plagiosum. Next base: position 34,627,315 of record NC_057724.1, on the reverse strand, counting down.
ATAGGGAACAGGCTGTACAGGTCACCCACAGCTTTCACTGCTCCCTAAGAAATTTTAGCCAGGTAGCAGTGGGAAGACTACCTATTGGATTTTATATTCAGACTTGCCTCCAAACAGCCAGCCAAGGAGAGTAAAGCCCCCTCTTAGACCGAATGCAGTTTCTTCACCTGTTGGGTGAGTTGTGCAGTGAATGATCTCTTCCAAATTTCTGTATATTTTATGCATCCCATTATTAACATCAATGTGAGTAGGAAAGCTTAAACAAGCAATTGTTTTTTTTTCAGATGATAGGGATCAAAACTGTCATGTGTTACTATAACTCAAAACTAAGTTGTAGGAAATGGATATACATTTGCAGTTCCAGCTGTTTGAGTCTTAGATGCTTTGCAGTCAAGTAACATTTCATGACTGAAACCAAAAAATGTTCGAGACCACAACTGGTCAGGAAGCATATATAGAAAGAAAGATAGCTAACTTTTAGTGTCTAATGTTTCAGCTCTGACAAAGAGTCATCTAGATTCAAAACGTTAGCTTGCTTTCCTTCCTTATATGCTGCCTGACCTGCTGTGATCTCCAGCATTTTTATTTTCAGTACAGGTTTTAGCATCTGCAGTAATTTGCTCCTAGTATTTAATGACATTAGTTAGATGGAACTTTGCACTTCAAAACAGAAAATTGTAGTTCTCAGAAAGTGCAACCTTCTATGAGTATATCAATTTGCAAAGTGGAATGAGATGTGAAACAGAGGGCACATTTGAAACTGTGTTTCTTGTATCATCTTAACTTTAATAATTCTCTCCGGAACTGCTGTCTAATTTTTACCCTTCACAACATAAAACTGGGTTAGAATGTTGCAACCAGATCTCCTAAACCATTCTGCATTTCCAAGATCCACTCCTTTTCCAAGTTCACTGACATCAAGTACTTAAGTGAAATGACTTCAAGGCTATTGTCTTTACTTCTGAATTCTAATTGTGTCTTGAATCACTTACCTTGTTGATTTCTTACAGCTATACATGCAAGCTTCCCTTGCCTCCTCTCACTTCTTATCCTTCACTCAGTACATTGCACTATTGATCCTTCAGTCTTCATGCCATGCTCTGTCAAATAGTTGACTTTACTTGCGAACACTTCTTCAAAACCTGTGATTCACTTACTGTGTGTTACCATCAAAATTACAGCTATACAAGCTCCAAGGAAATTGTTCTACATTCCTTAATTTTTCTTTTGGGGTATCCATAATATTATCTTCTCCTCATGTTAAGTGTCTTGAATTATCATCTCATATGAATAAGATAAATCATTATTCTACACATTTATATCTAACGGCTTGGTCAAGAATGTTCAACCTTCCCACTTGTGATCAAACACATGATAAAATGAGTAATGGATTGTTCACTGAACCATAATTTTGATTTAAGATTAGAATGGTGCTGGAAAAGCACGACAGATCAGGCAGCATCCAAGGAGCAGGAAAATCGACCTTTCAGGCAAAAGCCCTTCACCAGGAGCCCTTCTTCAGGAATGAGGAATTACTGGTGAAGGGCTTTTGTCTGAAACAACGATTTTCCTGCTCCTCGCATGCTGCCTGACCTGCTGTGCTTTACCAGCACCGCTTTAATTTTGACTCTAGTCTTTAGCATCTGCAGTCCTCATTTTCACCCATAATTTTGACTTGTTTACTGGATTAGTCTAAGCTCATCTCTTCTTCTAGTTTCTCTCTGAGCATCATTGTTGCCTTCTGAAAGCTCAGCTTATCCATGAGACTCATCTTACGTTCTTGTTACCCCATTTTTACTAAACTGCTAACATTCAACTGTCCTGGTGAGAAGACATAACATTTAACTACATCCACTCAAGCATTGCACACCCTGGATTTATAATTCACACATACCAGAGTCCCCCAGGAGACTGAAGCAAACAACTGTGCAATCAGTGCAACCTGACATCCCCAAGAGACGTGTCATTATTTATTGTGCAGTGCTCACAGCCAAGATATCAAGTATCAAGAAAAAAATAAATTATGTTCTCTTTGTTCCAATCCTTTGCCAGATCAGAGATTAAAATCAAAACCAGGAGTTGCTGGAAAAAACTCAGCAAGTGTGGCAGGATCTGTAAAGAGAAACCAAAGTTAATGTTTCAGGTCCAGTGACCTTTCTTCAGAACTGATGGTAGCTAAGAAAATGTCAGTCAAATGCAAACATAGCATGGGGGGAGGAGGAAAGGAGTAAACAATAGAGGGGGAGCCAAAGAGGACAGACAAAGGAATCAACAACAATCTCCATGTTAATGGAGACTGTTAGTGACTAACAATAGGTAGGGTGTACTGGCAGACTATGTGATAACAAAGCCTGGTGTATGTGGTAGGGGGCTAGGACATGGGGGAATTCAGACCCTAAAATTATTGAACTTGATATTGAGTCCAGAGGGCAGCAGGGTTCACCAAGCATAAAATGAGGTGTTATTCTTCCAGCTTGAACTGAGCTTCACTGGAACACAGCAAGCCTGAGGCAGAGATGTTGACCAGGGAGCAGGGTAGTGCATTAAAGTGGAAGGCAATTGGAAGCTCAGGATCTTTTTTGAGGGCAGAAAGTAGCTGTTCTTTGAAGCAGTCACCCAGTCTACATTTCCTTCCCCCAATGTAGAAGAGACCACATTGCGAGCAGCGAATGAAATAGACTAGATTATGAGAAGTGCAGGTATGTTTGGGCCCTTGGATACTGAGGAGGGAGGAGGTAAATGGGCAGGTGTTACACTTTTGGCTGTTGCAGGGAAAGGTGCCACGGGACTGTTGGTGGGGGGGTGGGGGGGCGTCATTGTTGTGGGGGTCGTCATTGGGAGCTGGAAGAACAATACCTCAGTTTCAGCTTGGGGACCTTGCAGCCCTCTGGTCTCAATATCAAGTTCAATAATTTTAGTCTGAACTCCCCCATATCCTAGTCCCCTACCACACACACCAGGCCTTGTTATCACATAACCTGGTAAAAACAATGACTGCAGATGCTGGAAACCAGATTCTGGATCAGTGGTGCTGGAAGAGCACAGCAATTCAGGCAGCATCCGAGGACAGGCAAAATCGACGTTTCGGGCAAAACACATACTCTCTGTTGTTAGCCATTAACCATTTCCATTAACAGCTTTTCACCTCCCCCACCCCCACCTCAGACAGATTGTTATTGACTCCTTTAACTGTTCTACTGTTCCTCTCTCTCTCTGAGCTCTAACTATCCTATCTTTTACTCCTTTTCCCCTCCCCCACCCAAACGTTTGCATATAAACTGACATTTTCCTACCTCCGTCAGTTCTGAGGAAGTGTCACTGAACCCAAAATATTAACTTTGATTTCTCTCCACAGATGCTGCCAGAGCTGCTGAGCTTTTCCAGCAATTTTTCTGTTTTTGGATTTGATTTACAGCTTCCTCAGTTCTTTCAGTTTTTATTCAGAGATTAAAATGTTGTACATCACAAGAAAAAGAAAATTGGGATTTCACCTTGCAATGTAATAGTTGTTCCAATTTACAGGGTTCAGAAATAATGACAGAAATATCACAAAGTGATATTTGAGTTCAGACAGCATTGAGCAAATTCATTTCTTGTATAAAATTATGTGCATGTGTTTGTAAAAGGTGAGCCTTGAACACTAATTATTTCTTTATTTTCCCATTCTTGCAGTCAAAATTGCTTGTTAGTAAATATTCTCCAGTACAACTCACCAAATCTGTTAAAGACAGCACAGAACAGAAAGGACTGAAAGCAGCACATGTGAGTATACTGACATAATAGATAGAGACAAATGCACCCATACAGGAAACATATCCAACCAAAGCCATAGGCGGTGTAAGCAACAGCAAAATTGGTAGCAAACTGGTTTGCTAAGCTTCCTACGTGGCATGATTTTCATCCAACAAGAGCAGGATAATTCAAGCTTACCATTATTTTCTAAAAAAAACTAATGAATGTACTTGTGCAAAAATGTCCATTCATAATGCAATATTTTAGTAAGCTCTTTAAAACTGCTTCATAACCTCTTAAAAATACAGCTAAACAAACAAGATGTAAATTGTATGGCAGGAAGGAAGCATTTAAAGCAGTAAGAAAAGACTACATGAAATACTAAATATTTCCATCTTGGAATGAGACCTGCAATAGTGATTATCTCGCTGGTATGAGAAATGATGTAGAGATGATCATGAGAATGCTCATGTAGGGAACAGCGATGGGGTTGTTGGGATCTGGGTATAATAATGTAGTATTTACTTTGAAAGCTGCTGTTTTCTCAGGTGCGTGATGCAGTTGCTGTCATATGCTATTTTGTATGGCTGGAAAAAAGTGTTCCAAAAGGAAATGTGACAGAACTCTCGGGTGCAAACTATGTCAACAAGTTACGCAGGTACAAAATTTGCAGAAAATTTGAATGAAGATGTGTCATGTATACACTGGCTCATGCTTAATTCAAATATGTTACTAAAGTACAATTTACCAACATTCTATACTACATGGACAATATTTTCAAAACTGAAATACATTGAAACAATTACTAAGCTTCAATCTCCAGATGTATTAAATGTTTCATCACTATGTCATGGAATGTAGTATTGAAACTATAGAAGAAATTGGAATGTATGCTTGTAAATGCTGAAAACATTCCTATGCAATTAATTTAAGATATTCTAAAATAAACTATTATACCTAGAAATTAGAATTATACTTTATTTTAAGAAATTTGAAATGCACAAATTGAGTAGTCATATATCCATACACTGATTTGTGCATTCATTTTGATGATTTTTCTTTTGTTCAAATTGTCACCAAAGTTTTGATCATCTTCAAATACTTCAGTTGATGCCATTGTTTCATTTGTGGCAAAAGCCCAGCATCAAGTTGAACAGAAATCTCTCTGTGTTTATTTTTCAAAAGGGCATTGTGCTTAGCCACATTGCCATCTAATCATAAACCTTATAAAGGAACGTCTCTTCAAAATTACTATGTTTTGCTGTATTCCTTGTAGGTTTTAAAATTACCAAGTAGCAGACATACAATGCACATTGATCTTTGGTGCAGAAATACCTACACAAAGCATGATGCATTATGTCAACCATCTTGAGGTTTAAGTATATTGAAGTTAGACACCAGGTCTACTTAGTACCAGTAGTTTATAAATGAAGTATGTTGTACTTTGGCTACAGAACTTTATCCTGGCAGAGCTTTATATTGTCTATTTCAAGATAGATTAGCATCACAGTTTGACCTTGAATCATATGCATAGTTTCAACATAGCATCTCCAATATAGAACTTTGAATTAGAAAGAGTTGTTTGTCTCATTTTGACTGCCATCATGAAAAGGATACATGAATCCAAGACTACCTTAAACTTTAACACGTACTGTGGTTGTGAGGGATATATTGAAATAAATGTCCATACACCAATGGTTTTATTGCATTACTATAATAAGTACAACTGATGTAAGATCATTCCTTGTAGTATTTGCAATGGATAATGTGTGGCTATGAAACTACATCTAAAGAGTGGTGTGATTCATCTATTCATTCAGGGAATCTGACCATCATTGGCTGGGCAAGCATTTATACAACCCTCAGACTGTGACCTTACTGCGACAGAATTTCTATTCTGTGACTGAATCTGTTATGCACAAAAGTAGATTTTTAAATAATGTTTGCATTGTTACAATCAATGCATCTTTCATTAACAGTGTAAGCCCATAAATTAACATTACTAACATTAATGGAAAAATGTTCCTCTGCCTGCTACCTTAGTGCAGACACTAATTAGTTTATTTTAAATCAAGGATCAGTCAAATAAAATCATAGGCTTAGAAAGCCACATCAACAGATGAAACATCCAGCCAATGTTGTTACCAACAATTTCCAAGCCACTGATGCATTTTTTAACTGTATGAGCTAACAATCACCAATGTCATGGACCAGTTGAGGAAAAACTTGTCACATATTTTTACAGCAAGCAAAAGCATTCCAAGGGCATCAGCTTCGAGACGATTTCTGCCAGTGGTTTGAATGCAGCCCTTGCTCACTACAGGTCAGTGTAGAGAAATGTGGATCCCATGAGGTAAAGATCAAATAGTTGATTCTGCTAAATCTGTCACTGCATGTAACATAAATCTTCTGTACAGGTGAGTGTGATAATACCATAGAATTATGTTTTTGCACTACTAAATGCAAAGATCAGAATTTATGGTTTGGATTTTGCAGTGAAATTAACAGAGACACATTATATTAGGCCACAGCAAAATAAGTGCCCATCCCTTGTGAGCAATACAGAAAAATGTTTTTTAGTATGACCTTAAATCTCCTCTTCGACTTGTCATAATTTTCTGGAGGTCAATAGCTGAGTTCTAATCATTACCTTAAGAGCAGCTGCTTAGATTTGCTTAATGATGATGAGGCGGATGAGAGCCACTGTGTGGAGATGGATGTATGCAAGAGTAGAGTTGTACACCCATTAGATTGATGATACTGTGCACTGACAGCATTAGAGTGCATGTGAGAAAGAGACAGAATGAACAAGATTAATCTTCAGGCACTGGCAGGCATTTCTCCTGGTGCATGAAGCAGCACTGATTTGGGTTGCTATCTGGGCTCAGACTAGCTGTATCTGGTATAGTAGCCTTTGAAAATCCACTGAAAACAGGATGTCCTTCCACTTGACCTCACTATCCATCAGCATCTCCAAATCCCTTTTCCAGACATGGGGTACCAACTTCCCTTTCTGAGACAATTCATTGACAAAAACATTGGAGCAGCAGGTTTATGGCTTGCAGGTTTATGTCTTACACAACTGGAGTTTAAATATTGTGCTTGTGGTGTGAACAGCACAAGACCCAGGCAGTGGTGAGCACTTTTGCCTCTGCTGCTGCATGATTGAATGTGAAGGATGCAATTGAGCTTAGATCCATTAGTGAGGAGAACAGCAGAAGACTGCATGTGAAAAATATTCATGGGCCATGGTGGGAAGCCTTCCATGAAACTACCTGAAAATAATATTAAGCCAAAAATTAGGAAAATTCAGCCCTTCTTTGCAGTTAAAAAAAATCAGGGAGCATATTTCAAAAAGTTAACATAAAGTGCAGTAAAAACAGAGACAAAATTAGGTTTGCAACAATTTTTTGCGCACATTCCTTCTCAATTGTGCTTTCCCCAATATTTCACGTAAACGAATCCCCATTTCAGGAAGTAAGTATTTGATTGTCTGAACTTTAAGTTATGAAAGGTTAGTTATTAACAGAAAGAATTGTGAAATTTGAGACCAAAGTAAAGAAGGATGTAGATAAAGGGATGGTTCAATAAAGCTTGATTGTGAGGATGTGCAAAAGAGGAAAAACTATTTCTATGCTCTTAGAAATTGAAAACATGTCAAAGCAACTATGCCAATAAAACTTAAAAATTGTCAGCAATCAAAGCTATCAGGCTGAATTACTGACTCAAATTTGAGTCTGTTTTACTGTATCTGAATTGCCAGTGTTATTGACTTTTTTTTTCACTTTTTGACTTAGTCCAAGTCATGAAACCAACAGGAAGCTAAATCCAGATGAGATGTACCTGATAGATTCTGGAGGACAATACTTGTAAGTACATGACACAATCACACAATTATTACAGAAACAGGTCTTGCTGGTGAAGACTTATTCCATCTACAGTGCAGGGTAGATTTAGTAACAATGGGCCCACAGTGGGCAACATGTCGAGCTAATTCTATAATTACCTAAATATGATTCTCCCATATTATTGACAGTTTCCTTTAGATTTCAATTGTGACATCACTTTCAAGCATTAATGCTAAAATTTGGATTTAAAAGACCACAAAAATGAGGGAGAATAAACTAAAGGAGATAAAAGGACCCCAGTTTTGATTTAGGAATGATTTTAAAGTAATGGGATAATTTTTTATTTTAACACAGAACAAATACAAGCAAAAAGTAAACTGGGTGTGTTAGCAGGCAAATTAACAATAATCAATGCACTTTTTACTTCCCTTTTGCTTCTGAGAATTCTTCAATGTAATCGACTACTAAGCCTCTTCCATCTACTGATGGACACATGGTGGTCCTTTGGCCATCAGACATAAGAAAGAGAAAATCCATGCAAGAGAAATTGCACCATCTTTGTTGGGTTGAACAAACACCTTCTCTACCTCTTCTAGATCGTCACCTAACAATCATTTTGTATTAGGTAGTTTCCCCTTGTCGTAATATTTTAGTTACATCAGAAATATTGGAGCAAGGTTTTCTATGTTCTGTATTTCTAAATCACAAGACATTATCAAAGTGGAATGTAACGTTTTTCCAATGTGGTTACAACAATCCTTCCCTCAATTAGCTCTGCCTAAAAATACAACAATTGATAATTCACTTCATTGCTGAATGTGCTAAATATCTCAGACAAAATATAAATACAAAAGCGTTTGCTTACTTAACATAACATTGCAAAGTTACTACACTTCAAAGTACTTTGTAATGTGTAAAATGCTTTCAGATGTTCCTGAAAGATGTGAAAAAGTGTGAAGTGATCATATTTATAAGTTTGCTAAAAGTCGTGATTGATGGAGATTTATTTGTCTATACCATGTTACCCTGAGGAAGTAAAACGATAGTCAGCCATATTTTGCCTTGAACAAATGAATCTTCCTTTTAAAAACTGTTTGACATCATATTGAAATTTTAGGGATGGAACAACTGATATTACCCGCACATTACACTGGGGAACCCCAACCGATTTTCAGAAGGTAAGTAAGTCTGCAAGTCTGTTTCAGTAAGCATCTCATTGTGCAGATTTATGTTGATCATTCAGGCTGGATCCAGAAGTAAAACTATTTACTCTTGAGCTTTCCACTGGCTCAGTTTTGAAATACACTGCAAAAGTAAAGTTAATCATATAGAGGAAGAATACCCTTACTGCATTTCCCAAACTGTAATTGAGTAAGTTAGTCTCTATGCAGAAGCTGGTTACAAAGCTATATTCTACAGACTAGAAAGTTGGCCATGTTTCTGCCATTCCTGATCACCATCTAACTAGGTTCCCACAATGCAGCCCTGAAAAGGTGTAAAAGGACTAGTCTCAGATTGTAAGCTGAACTCCCAATGAAAGGCTGGACCCTTTCTTTTAAAAAAAGTGTCGTTCTTATTTTTAAATGAGATTACTGGGAGCACTGCACTTGGGATGAGACTACCCAATGACTTAACATAGCCCGAGACATTTATGTTGTCTTCCCAGTCTCATTACAGATGGAATAGCTGAGATGCAGCTCGACCTTACCATTGCCTTCTAAAGTACAGGACTTCTGGCAGAATACTTAAAATTTGGCAAAATCAGTTGTAGAGTCAGGGATAGATGCATTGACACTTGTGTCCTGGTAAACTAGCTCTCAAGATTCACTAACTCCCCAAATACATTCTTCCATAATTTTACAAACACCTTTTGTTTAATGCTCCTCTTCAATAGTGAATACATTCTTAGTTTTTTTTAAATCTATAATTCAAATAAAGGAATAGATTTTACAAATTTCTGCTCCTGGTTAACAGTTTTGCAAATCTTTGGCACACACTAAGAATCTGTGGCATCTCCCCTGGCATTCTCCATTCTCCAGTTAGCATCCTGTCATTATCCATACCTCGAGCATCTCGAGGAGGTTCAAAATGATTTCCAGCCCTCCAACTAAATCTTAGCCAAAGTCATGCACCAATTTGGTTTTTGTCTCTTTTGATTTTGCGTTTTGTTTTGCATATCAATGCCAGAATCTCATTTTCTCCTTAAATTACTCTTTATTCACTTTCGTTCCTTTAATCTTTCCTTTAAAAATTCAGGCAGCTATTGGTTCCTAATCCTCCATTTATTTTAAAGCTGTTTCGTTTGTATCTTCTCTTAAGTTTTAACTTTTAAGAAATCATAATGTAGCTATGAATTGTAATAATCTTTAACAATTTGCAAAAAGTTCTAAAGTTTTATTTAAAATATTCTCATAGGAAAAACTGTTCAAAAATTACTTTTTGGTCTGTTCCGAAATTGTGTCAAAATATCTAGATCAGTTGCATCTAATTAAAACACAGATTTCTTCAAGTGACGTAATTAAAACCTCACTCTAAAACAGAATGATCCTTTCCTTCTGAAAAATGATTAATTTTTGCATACTCATCAGGAAGCTTACACTCGAGTGCTGATGGGAAACATTGATTTGGCTCGATCTATCTTCCCTACAATGACAATTGGTAAGTCAGCAATGGAATGAATAAGAACAATTTTCTGAATGTATGCTATCATCTGGGAAGCTACATACTGTATTTGAAGATGTTTGGCCCACTGCCCAAAACATAGCCTCACAGGAGGCTCCCAAGCACTGAGGATGTCACTTAGACAGGAGATGAAACGTCTGCAACACAACAGCTCGGCGAACAGAACCACAACAACGAGCACCCAAGCTACAAATCTTCTCACAATCTTTGATTTCAATCACTCTTACATTGCAGGCATAAAATTGTGCCTATAAATTGCCAACAGATAGTGACACCACCGTTCCTGGTAAGTACCATAGAAATCTACAGCACATGAAGAAGCTACAAGTCATGGTGTATTTCCAGCTACCAATTAACCATCTGGGTTAATCCCACATTCCCATCTTTTTGTCAGTAACTCTGTTTAGCACATACGAAGTTTTGTTTCGTGTAAGACCTTCACAACTGCTCATCATGTTGGACTCTTGGTTACCATTCCCTTTTAGACAGGGGTCTACAGGGCTGATTACTCCAGCTTAAAAGTAGAAAACTGCTAGGTAATCAAATGAGAAGAGAGTTACTTATCTTAAACAAGTTTTAGTTTATAGCATGATAGCAATCAGGCACATGATACATCAGTATGATAGACATTGTCACTAAGACCATGAGGAGTCTTAGATGGTAGGTCTGGCTACAAAATTAGCTGTTCTAACCATGCAAGTCCAAAGACATCATCATATTGGATAGAGTTTAATGTATTCCTCACCATTAACCCTTTCAAAACCAGAAAAAAAAGAAGTTTCTATCTCTGCCTCACATTCTGTAAAGACTAATTTTCCTGTTTAGAAAGAGGAGAGTTCAGGAAAAGGGGATCAGTAAGTTTATGAAGCAGAAGGATTTAGACGCATTACAGGACGCCTATTTTGGTAATGATACCCAGAGTGCAGCAACAAGGGACACAGTGTAAAAAGGCAACATTGTGGAATTTTGTGAAAAGTTACAGTGTGGAACCAGGCCAATTGGCCCAACAATTTCACACCAACCCTCCGATGAGCAACCCACCCAGACCAATTTCCCTGATTAATGCACCTAACACGATGGGCAATGTAGCATGACCAATTCACCTGACCTGCACATCTTTGAATCGTGGGAGGAAACTAGAGGAATACTGCTCAGACATGGGGAGAATGTGCAAACTCCCACAGACAGTCGCCCAAGGCGGGAGATGAAACCAGCCCCCTGTCACTGTGAGGTAGCAGTGCTAAACACCCCAAAGCTGCAGTATAGTCTATATGGCTGGAGGGAAGGAGACATTGGTGGAAGTAGTCTATGGGTTCCTTTACTGTAGTTTTCTGCAGGACAGAGAATAAATCAGGAGATAATAAAAGTATATAAAGAAAAACAGTACGTAAATTATGGATGAGATTATTTTTAATAAAGATTGGGATAATTAAATTAACAAAGGTAGCCACAAGGAAGAATTCATAAATATTATTTGGGGCATTTTCTTAGAGCAATAAATTGTGGATCTTACCAGTGATCAAGCTGTATTGATTTTAGTAATATGTAATAAGGCAGGTTTAATAAATGAACTTAGGGTGAGGGATCGCCCATTTAAGGCAGATGAGATGGAATTTCTTCTCTCAAAGAATAATGAATCTGTCAAATTCTTTACCTCAGAGGGCTGTCAAGGCTGGGTCATTAAATATATTAGGTTAGTCCAAAAGCAATTCCAGCCTATTTTGTTTTAATATTATATTGGGATCTATTGCATTACTTGTGCAAGAGTTACTAAACAGAAGTGCTACTGTGTACTAGCCATTGGCACATAGGATTTCTTGTTGAGGATCTCATTTATGAGTAATAGCTACCTTGAAGTACGCTCTCTCTCAAACTCATTATTAAGCAACACTACATGTGCCATTTCTTTTTTAAAACTTAGTTTTTGGGGAACATTTTCTGAGTTTCAAGTGAGCCTTTTCTTATCTGTTGTTTCATTTCCCACTTCACCACATAGGCTTTATTTCACCAATATAATAGTTCATGCAACAAAAATGGCTTGATTTTATTTGAGTTTACAAACAGGTCATTGAGTTTTGAGGTCTTTTGCTGCATGCACTCATTTTTCTGATTTGATCAGTAAATCTCTTTCACAAACTGGAGTGATTAATAAGACTCATTTAGAGATGATATTATTGCTCTCAAACCAGATTCCTTATCTGTGCCAGTGCTGTGCTCTATTCTGCAAAAACAGTCATAGAGTCATGGAGATGTACAGCATGGAAACAGACCCTTCGGTCCAACCCGTCCATGCCGACCAGATATCCCAACCCAGTCTAGTCCCACCTGCCAGCACCCAGCCCATATCCCTCCAAAAACTTCCTATTCATATATCCATCCAAATGCCTCTTAAATGTTGCAATTGTACCAGCCTCCACCACATCCTCTGGCAGCTCATTCCATACACGTACCATCCTCTGCATGGAAAAGTTGCCTCTTAGGTCTCTTTTATATCTTTCCCCTCTCACCCTAAACCTATGCCCTCTAGTTCTGGACCCCACAACCCCAGGGAAAAGACTTTGACTATTTATCCTATCCATGCCCCTCATAATTTTGTAAAACTCTATAAGGTCACCCCTCAGCCTCCGACGGTCCAGGGAAAACAGCACCAGCCTGTTCAGCCTCTCCCTGTAGCTCAGATCTTCCAACCCTGGCAACATCCTTGGAAATCTTTTCTGAACCCTGTCAAGTTTCACAACATCTTT
>NC_057724.1:34612123-34613947 GCF_004010195.1 Chiloscyllium plagiosum | reverse complement strand
AAACGCCTTACTGAAGTCCATATAGATCACATATACTGCTCTGCCCTCATCAATCTTCTTTGTTACTTCTTCAAAAAACTCAATCAAGTTTGTGAGACATGATTTCCCAAAGCCATGTTGACTATCCCGAATCAGTCCTTGCCTTTCCAAATACATGTACATCCTGTCCTTCAGGTTTCACTCCAACAACTTGCCCACCACCGAGGTATGGCTCACCATTCTATAGTTCCCTGGCTTGTCTTTACCGCCCTTCTTAAACAGTGGCACCACGTTTGCCAACCTCCAGTCTTCCGGCACCTCACCTGTGACTATCGATGATAAAAACTTAGGACATCACACAAGTGGTCATTGTACTTTGGAGGACTCATACTAATGACTGATCCTAGCTGATTTTATCATCAGAGCATCTAACCCGAGAATAAAACTGTCTTCAGGCAGCACCTTCAGGGACCCAGCAGGAATGGTTTGGAACTAATTGAGACATAAAGTTCAAAACTGATGTTATCCTCCTCAACCCCAAAGGACACTAAAGTTAATTGTAACACTTCTCATGATTTGACTGAAATCATTTAACTGATTGAAAATCAAATCTGGTAGTTTAATGCTCTCTCTGCTCCTTTTCAGATGCTGTATAAAGTCACATCGTGGCCCAGCTTTAGTTCACCTGTCCTCCTGTCTCCTTATGTCACTGAATGTCAAACTTAATTTGATTATGCTCCTGTGAAGCAACTGGGAATGATTATTTCATCAAAAAACCTTGTATGAGTTCTCTGTAGTTCACTGAGCCACCAAGGAACTAATGTTTTCCCAGTGCCTATTTTTGCTCTTAATAATGGACAGTAAATGCCAGCATTCCACTGCATCTGGGATCCTATGGAGAACTGAACGAGGCCTTTCTCAATGTCAGAACTAACAAGTCTCATTTTTACAGTTAAGCGCAGGATGTCACGTCAAGATTCTTATTAGTGAATTGCCACTCATTATCACCCTCATACTATCTAATCTGACATTTTTAATATGCAGGTTCCCATTTTACTACTCATCCGATCAAGGTAAATGCTAGGAAATGCCAATGTGAAAGTCAGCAGATACCAACCAACTCCAACAATCTATTTGCTTCTCTGAAACTCCAACTTGGACACGCAGCACCGACATCTCAAGGCACATTCCATGGGCAGTGGCTGTGTGCACCCCATGCTTACAGGCTCTGACATTGAACATGTGCAAACCTCACTGGACTGTCATAGCACTGAGCTTAGAATACACCAGCAACTATCATTGAAATGCTGCTGTAGGATCCCTGTGTATGAGTATGGTTTGGACCATGCTGCATCTCAAAACTGCTCACTCCCTTAGTGCTTTTCCAGTTGCTCACAGCCTCTCTGTATTGTCATGCCTTTTAGTATTTTGCTCCCTCAGCTATACTGCATAGGCCCACAGAGTTTCTGTGATGAAAGGCTTTTGCCTGATACTGGATAGTAGTAACAGGATAGGTCAGAGTCAGCATGGATTTATGAAGGGGAAATCATGCTTGACTAATCTTCTGGAATGTTTTGAGGATGTAATTCTGAAGATGGTCAAGGGAGATCCAGTGGATGTAGTGTACCTGGACTTTCAGAAAGCCTTTGATAAAGTCCCACATAGGAGGTTAGTGAGCAAAATTAGGGTGCATGGTATTAGGGGCAAAGTACTGACTTGGATTGAAAATTGGTTGGCTGACAGGAAACAAAGAGTAGTGATAAACGGCTCCATTTCAGAATGGCAGGCAGTGATCAGTGGGGTACCGCAGGGGTCAGTGCTGGGACCACAGCTTTTTACAATATA
>NC_057724.1:34582957-34611860 GCF_004010195.1 Chiloscyllium plagiosum | reverse complement strand
GTTGAAAGATTGGAGCGACTGGGCTTGTATACCCTTGACTTTAGAAGGCTGAGAGGGGATCTGATTGAGATGTATAAGATTATTAAAGGATTGGACACTCTGGAGGCAGGAAACATGTTTCCGCTGATGGGTGAGTGCCGAACCAGAGGACACAGCTTAAAAATAAGGGGTAGGCCATTTAGGACAGAGATGAGGAGAAACTTCTTCACCCAGAGAGTGGTGGGTGTGTGGAATGCTCTGCCCCAGAAGGCAGTGGAGGTCCAGTCTCTGGATTCGTTTCAGAAAGAGTTGGATAGAGCTCTCAAGGATAGTGGAATCAAGGGTTATGGAAATAAGGCAGGAACAGGATATTGATTGAGGATGATCAGCCATGATCATAATGAATGGTGGTGCGGGCTCGAAGGGCAGAATGGCCTACTCCTGCACCTATTGTCTATTGTCTATATTGTCTATAAAATGTCGATTTTCCTGCTCCTGCTACCTGACCTGCTGTACTTTTCCAGCACCACTCTAATCTAGACTCTGATTTCCAGCATCTGCAGTCCTCATTTTTACACAGTGTTTCTGCCTTAATTTGGCTTTTAGTATGGGCTCAAAGCCAGAAAGCTTGTCATGGTTATCAGCATAGTAAGTCAATGGCAGTTTCCAATACCAGTCCAGGAGCTTGGGGACAGTCATTTGACAACTCAGATGAGTCAGTGTCAGGATCCTGTGCAAGACTACTCTAGACTGACAATGTTTGACTTGTACAACAGACTTTTAAAAATTGTGTCAGCATCAGGAATCCTAGGGTACCCCAGTTGTTATAAATAATTCTGGCTGTGGCAAGTAGAGAAACATGTTAGCATCAAATGAGGGATACCAAATGGACATAGTTAATGAGGCAAATGTGATAAATGTGTTTATAAAATCCACTAGGCTTCATGAAGAGAAATTTTCCATTAATTTGTCAAAAATGAGACTTTGCAAATAAGGTAAGATTCAGCTCACAAAACTGTCTGTCCTATATTAATAATGTTTTTGTTATTAGGAGATGAGCTTGATGTATGGGCTCGACATGCTTTGTGGGAGGCGGGACTAAACTACATGCATGGAACTGGTCATGGAATTGGCACCTTTCTCAGTGTTCATGAATGTGAGTATGATCAAACTGGCAATCATTACATTTCAACTTAGTTAATTATGCAGGGAGATAACAAAACATTTCTACATTACAACAGTGACAACTCTTCAGAAATGTGTCCATGACTAAAACACAGTGAACATTCTGCATTTATGAAAAGTGGTACATAAA
Organism: Chiloscyllium plagiosum; assembly: GCF_004010195.1. Lineage (NCBI taxonomy): Eukaryota > Metazoa > Chordata > Chondrichthyes > Orectolobiformes > Hemiscylliidae > Chiloscyllium > Chiloscyllium plagiosum. The sequence continues at coordinate 34,610,566 of NC_057724.1, read as the reverse complement.
TGTAGACATTTTCCTGCTTTCCAAGGTTGTAAAAAAGAATTTCGTTTTAAAAGCAATTGACTATCAAACATTTTCAGCATTATGAAGGGAATGACCAAATTAATCCAGGAAATCCTTCAGTCTGGTGGAGGTTTGTAAACAGCAAGTCATAGGAGTGAAAATTAGTATGTTTAGGAATAAGAAATGTATTCAGGTTTGTGTGTTTGCTATCTATGAGCATATCTGTGTGCATCAGTACTCTGATCTATTTGTAACCAACCCAAATCAACAAATACACTCGGATCTATGCATCCTTGCTTATTATGATCTGCTTAGATTGCTCATAAACAAAGCTTTTTACAGTACTTTGGGACACATGACAATAAATCAATCAGTATAATAATAGTCAGTTAATAGGCGTATAATTGACAGGTATAAACAAATACTTTTGTATTGTATCGGGTCAAAGACCCAATCTCTTTTGAACCATTTTTGTCTATTTGGTTAAACACATTTCTATAAAAAGAACTAATCTATAATATTTATAAAATTGACCAATGAGAGAGTTTATTATTTCAAATGTCAATTTCTAATATTGCTGAAGACAAGTTATAGTGTCAGAGAGTTACACAGCATAGAAACAGACCCTTCGTCCAACTTGACTGCACTAACCAGATAACCCAAACTGATTTAGTCCCACTTGCCAGCATTTAGCCCATATCCCTCTAAACCCTTCCTATGCATGAAAAGATTGCCTCTCGGATCCCTTTTGAATCTTTCCCCTCTCATCTGAAACTAATGCCATTTAGTTTTTGATTTCCCCACCCTGGGAAAAAAGACCTTGGCTATTCAATTTATCTATGCCCCTCATGATTTTATAATCCTCTATAAGGTCACCCCTCAGTTTCTGACGGTCCAGGGAAAATAGCCCAAGCCTAGTCAGTCTCTCCCTGTAGCTCAAACCCGCCAATCCTGGCAACATCCTTGTAAATCTTTTCTGAACCCACTCCAAGTTTGACAACATCTTTCCTAAATCTGTTACCTGCCCTCAACCTGTTCATCTCCAGCTGCTGCTGTGACACTGACTGTCTCAACCTGTCCACCTCGCTCACCCACTCCAACCTCGCACCCTCACAATGCACAGTGCTCCACTCCCTCCATTCCAACTCCAACATCACCATCAAACCAGCTGACAATGGAGCACAGTGATAGTTTGGTGCACTGACCTCTACACCGCTGAACTCACTGACACCTCCTCCTAACACCCCCTCGAACAGGACTTCACCTTCCATCACCAAACCACCATCTCTCAGACCATCCACAATCTCATCACCTCAGGGGATCTCCTATCCACAGCAGCCAACCCCATAGTCCTGGAACTCTATACCACCCAGTTTTACCTCTTACCCAAAATCCACAAATTGGCTGCCGCAGTTGACCTATTGTCTCTGCCTGCTCCTGCCCCACTGAATTTATCTCCTCATATCTTGACATCACCTTGTCCCACGTGGTCCAGGAACTCCGCACATACATTTGAGACACCTTCCATATCACCCACACCCTCCACCTCCTCCATGACTTTCATTTTCTCGATTCCCAATGCCTCATTTTCACCATGGACATCCAGTCCCTATACACATCCGTCCACCATGACATTCCTCTAATGCTGACCAAACCAGAAGCCCTTCACCCAACCCACTCATTCAATTGGAAGAACTGGTCCTCACCTTCAATAACCTCTCCCTCGAATCCTCCCACTTCCTCCAGACCAAAGGGGCAGCCATGGTCACTCACATGGGCTCCAGCTATGCTTGCTTATTCATCGGGTATGTGGAGCAGTCCATCTTCTGCAGTTACACTTGCGCCATCCCCCATCATTTCCTCTGCTACATTGATATCGGCGCCACCTTGTACTCCCACGAGGAGGTTGAACACTTCATCAACTTCACTAACACCTTCCACCCTGACCTTAAGTTCACCTTGACATCTTGGACACCTCCCTCCCCTTCCTGGATACGTCCGTTTCCATCTCTGGCAACCGACTCAACACGGACATGTATTTTAAAACCATCAATTCCCACAGCTACCTGGACTACACCTCCTCTCACCCCTATCTCCTGTATAAACATTGATTCCTTACTTCTAATTCCAAATTCCTCTACCGTATCTGCTCCCAGGAGGAGCAATTCCACTCCAGGACATTCCAGATGGCCACCTATTTCATGGACTGCAATTTCCATTTCCACATTATCAACAATGTTCTCCAATGCATCTCCTCCACTTCCTGCACCTCTGCTCTTGAACCTCACTCCTCCAACTGTAAAAAGGACAGAACCCCCTTGGTCCTCACCTTCCACCCCATGCTGCACATCATCCTCCACCATTTTCACCACCTACAGTCAGAACCCCACCAGCAGAGATATATTTCCCTTCCAACCCCATCTGCGTTCCACAGAGATCATTCCCTCTATGACTCCCTATGGGCGGCATGGTGGCACAGTGGTTAGCACTGCTGCCTCACAGCGCCAGAGACCTGGATTCAATTCCCGCCTCAGGCGACTGACTGTGTGGAGTTTGCACATCCTCCCCGTGTCTGCGTGGGTTTCCTCCGGGTGCTCCGGTTTCCTCCCACAGTCCAAAGATGTGCAGGTCAGGTGAATTGGCCATGCTAAATTGCCCCTAGTGTTAGGTAAGGGGTAAATGTAGGGGTATGGGTGGATTGCGCTTCGGCGGGTCAGTGTGGATTTGTTGGGCCGAAGGGCCTGTTTCCACAGTATAATATAATCTAATCCCTCGTTAGTCCCCCCCACCAACCCACCCTCCACACCTGCACCTTCCCTTGTCTAAAGCCTCTGCCCGCATCTCCCCCCTCACCCACCCAAGGCCCCAAAGCATCTTTCTACACTAGCAGAGATTTTCCTGCACATCCAAGCACCTCATCAACCGTGTCAGTTGCTCTCAATGTGATCTCCTCTACATTGGAGAGACAGGACGCCAATTCATGGAATGTTTTAGGGAACATCTCTGGGACACACACATCAAACAACCCCTCCACCCTGTGGCCACCAACCTCAACTCTCCCTCCCATTTCACCAAGAACATGCAAGTCTTGGGCCTCCTCCACAGCCAAATTCAACAACTCAACAACTGGAGGAAGAATGCCTCATCTTCTGCTTTAGGGCCCTTCAACCACACAGCATCCACAGCAAATTCACTAGTTTCCAAATCTCCCCTTCCCCCCACTTCATCCCAGATCCAACCTTCCAACGTGACACCACACTCTTGAACTGTTTTACCTGTCCATCTTCCTTCCCACCCATCCACTCCACCCTCCCCACTGACCTATCATCATCACCCCAACATGCACCTACCTATCACCTTCCCAGCTACCTTCCCCCATCCCCAGTCACCTATTTGTCTCTCAGCCCCTTCCCACCCCCACCTTCCTGATGGAGGGCTTATATCTGAAACTTCGACTCTCCTGCTCCTCAGATGCTGCCTGACTTGCTGCGCTTTTTCAGTGCCACACTTGTTGACTCTGACTGTCCAGCATCTGTACCCCTCACTTTCTCCAACATCTTTCCTGAAGTAGGACAACTGGAATTGAATGGAGTATTCTAAAAGAGGTTCCACAGTGTCGTGTACAGCTGCAACTCCTATGATGTTCCAATTTCTGTACTCAATGCACTGACTAATGAAGGCAAGTTTGCCAAATGCCGCCTTTACTATCCTGTCGACCTGCGACTCCACTTTCAAGAAAGTTGTTCCATGTATTGGTCATTCAGAACCTTCAGAGTGAATAGGTTAGAAGCATTAAACAAGTTAATTATTTGGAAACGTATTGAATTTTGTTTATGTTTTTGGTTGATGCACAGGGCCAGTTGGCATTGGAAGCCCTCATACGTGCCCACTTCAGGAGGGGATGTTTACATCTATCGGTAAGTTTGCCTGTAAGGAAATTATTTAAACAGTAAATTGTGCCAGAAGAGTTTATGAAGAAAAGCTAGAGCTCAGACATTTCATATTTCTTAGTTAATTTCTTCAATTTCAAAATCATGGAAGTTCTTGGGTGTGGGGTTGGGGGAGGGTGTGAGGGTGTTGTGGCAGTGGCAGTTGGTGGAGAATGGCAGTGGTCATTCTAACACAGCAGAATGCACCGTCAGTGGCAGTGGATGGGTGGATGGGGCATGTGTTGTGAAAGGGATCAAACTAGTAGAAGAGATCAGAAAGGCAAATCTTTTATGATTGTGTTAAACACTTTCAAATTACATCAGAGTGAATTAGAGAACATGCATGGAATTTTATCATACTGACAAGAACTTGATAATTGCTTTTAAAAGTGCACTCACTGTTCTTACCTAGAGAAATTTTGCAGCCAATTTGCACACTATAAAGGCCAATAAATAACAAAGTGACAAACCTGTTTTATTGAAGTTGTTTGTGTGACCAAAATTGAGTGGGGTGTCAGCAAAGCAGTCTCCTGACAGCAGATGTACACGCCCACAAAATGCCCGTGATCCGACAGAAATGTAGTGGATTCCTCCTAGCAGCAGAGAGGAGACTGCTCCTCTTTTACTCATGGAGCCACTGACATGATAGAACCACAGCCACAACCACAAACCATTTTGTGAAGGGACTTCCCCTCCATACTGATGATCCCTGATATCTGTGACCCTGAATGATCCTGACATTTTCAAAATGCTACAGAGCGGTCTCCATTTTGAAGGGCCCTTGTAGTCTTCTACCTGTCTCATAGCCATCAGGACAAGCAGGTGCTATCAGCCATTCAGTAGTGTGGGTCCTCACAAGGGACAATCCACCTTGTGGACCTGCTAGACATGCTTAACTGGATGGCAAGTACAGACACTCTCCCTTCATTGCTGACTGCTGCAAAAATGACACTGTGCTATCAGACGTACCCTTGCAGCCAAATGCCAAATTTGACAGTAAGATTCTGATTGATACTTCTAAATAGGAATGAATTGCTCAGTTATTTGGAGGCCAAATTGGTAGCCTTAGTCTTCTTCATCATTCTGCCTTATCTTCTGATGAGTACACAGTGAGGCCAAAGAAATGCCATCCCTTCTCCTCATGAACTTAGAACCCCCTGACAAATGTGTCGAGACACAGCAGATCAACAATCATTTCCCAAAATTCTTCCCCTGTCTATACAGATAATGAGAAATTAATATAAACAGAGGGCAAGATTTTCCAGCTCAATTTTCTTTGACCACAGGTCATTCCATTTATGGCCCTGTTATCTTCACAGAGCTTATGCGCTTTACTACCTATTGATAGTTTAGTACTAAAGGGCAGAGTCTCTGAATAAAGGGGCACCAAATTAAAACTGAAATGATGTGGGTTGAGAGTCTTTGGGTTGCCTTGTCACAGTGACCTGTGGGGCAGCGTCCTTGTGTATGTTAAAGTCTGAGATAGTTGATTTTTGATCAGTTAGAAAATTGAGATTTACAGGGAAAACACAAGGAATATCAGATCAGTCATGAACCTTTTGAGTAGTGGATCAACTCTAGGGGTAGAACGGTCTACTCCTGTTCCTATTTCTTATGGTCCTGTGGTCTTAGGTGCTACAGACACTGACGCAAAGTGCAAACTGTACATCTGAAAACAATTAAATATTTTACTGTTGGTAGATAAATTTCACACAGTCTAAAAGTGAATACAGATGTGGAAGGCCTATATTCACCAATTAACCTGAACTAAAAATATCAAGCTACAACCCACCGTTACAGTATTGAGCTGTGTTAACAGCACAGTGTTAACAGATTTTAAGTTTCTCATGTACCCCACCCTACTGTATGCATTGATCATCTTTGTGTGAAAAAAATGATCATCAGGCCGACAATTACACCAGTTGCTTCTTCTCCGAAAGTACTTTTTAATGTTGTATCTGATATGTTAATTTTTCCCTTCCAGAGCCTGGTTATTATCAAGATAATGAATTTGGAATTCGAATTGAAGATGTTTCTGTTGTAGTAAAGGCAGAAACTAAGGTAACATTTGTCCATTTGTCTGCATTATGTCTCATGTACCCCAGATAAAGTTTTCCATTTGGTTAGCAGCAATTGTTTTATAAAAACAATAACCTTATTATTTAAATCTAAAATTCAAATTCTATCCTACCAACAATGCCAATGTCAACCTTTGAGTTTGCAACCATGGCCAGAATCTTCATCCCTCTTAATGGCAAGCTTGGAGACAAAAAGGATATTTAATTAGTCAGGATGGTGATGAACCTGAATGTCTCCATCACCGCCTATCAGTGCTTGATTAAGGGACTTGACATCAATAAGCTTGGTCCTGTTGAGAACCACCCACATGCTCATGTCCTTACTGCCAACTCCCTTATACCCCCTCCTAGCGATCCTATCTTACAAATGCCTTCCAAACATTACCTGCCTGTAGCCTGGATCATTCGTGCCTGTCCTTGCTGCAGCAAAAGCAGCCTTCCCTGTGCTGCTGCTGAACAATCAATTGCTGGCACGTCAGAGGGCGGCACGGTGGCACAGTGGTTAGCACTGCTGCCTCACAGTGCCAGAGACCCGGGTTCAATTCCCGCCTCAGGCGACTGACTGTGTGGAGTTTGCACGTTCTCCCCCTGTCTGCGTGGGTTTCCTCTGGGTGCTCCGGTTTCCTCCCACAGTCCAAAGATGTGCAGGTCAGGTGAATTGGCCATGCTAAATTGCCCGTAGTGTTAGGTAAGGGGTAAATGTAGGGGTATGGGTGGGTTGCGCTTCGGCGGGTCAGTGTGGACTTGTTGGGCCGAAGGGCCTGTTTCCACACTGTAAGTAATCTAATCTAATCTAATCAACTATTAGTAGGCAAGCATCCATGCCTGGAGTACTGATTCTGATGGAAGACTGACTGACTGACCAACTACTACCTGGCTGGCTCATGGTTTGACAACCTTCCTGAAATGATGTGGAGGTGCCAGTGTTGGACTGGGGTGGACAAAGTTACAAATCAACACAGCACCAGGTTATAGTCCAACAGGTTTATTTGGAGGCTATAGCTTTTGGAATGCTGCTCCTTCATCAGGTGGTTGTGCTGATGAAGAAGCAATGCTTCAAAATCTCGTGCCTCCAAATAATCCTGTGGACTACAACCTGGTGTTGTGTGATTTTTAATTTCCTGAAATGCGGTAACATGAGTCTCTCCAGCAAGCTGGTAAGATCCTGATGTTTCACCATGCTGCAGAACCTCAGCCTGTCTACACGTCTGCATGTAGAATTCCCAAATGAACTTTATCATCACTTCCTGGAAGATGTATGGAGTGCTGATTCCCAACATGACACCACCTATCTATCCAGAGATGAAATCAAAAGAGACACAAACCTACTCCTCTTACTTGAATGTCCGTATGATAAGGCTGAGCCAATTTTTATGAACACATTAGGTTTTGCTTATCATTTTACGTGCATCATTTAAAGAGGTTAAAAAGATGGTCAGAAACACAGCAACTTTGTTGTAATCTTTGTTGAAATAAATGGATCAACATTGTGGTTTCTGACCTTATACTGGGTTCAAATGAAAATTTGAATTTGTAATTGTAAACAGGTATTGCAATTTATTGTAAAAGTTATGTCATATTTTTAAGACAATTTATATGTTGTGTGGACAGCGACTCTTATTTAGCTGCATGCCAATGAATTCAGTGCTTTGCTATATTAGATGACTTTATTAATTACAAATGGTACAATCTGATCTGAAGCAGGAAACCAGTTCTTTCTGTTCTTTGCAAAACAAACATTTTTTGAAAATGCTCCAGTACATGCTGCCAATTGCTTTCTTACTCCTTCTACCAATGATTCTCTGATGACCCCTGATCCTGAGATGACAATCTCTGGTCCCTGACAGGGCAAACAACATTCCCATGTTTACCCTGTCAAGCCTTCTAAAAATGTTGTCTCTGCAAGATTGTTTCCCATTATTCTATATTCCAATGCATACTGGTCCATTTTACTCAACCTCTTCCTATAAGAAAAGTCTCTCCACACTCAAATCAATCTAATAAGTCTTCTCTGGACTGTCTCCAATGACAATATATCCATTGTTACAGAGGGGCCCAAAACTGTTCACAGTGAAGAAGGGCTCATGCCCGAAATGTTGATTCTCCTGCTCCTTGGATGCTGCCTGAACTGCTGCGCTTTTCCAGCAATACATTTTCAGCTCTGATCTCCAGCATCTGCAGTTCTCACTTTCTCCTAGTGGTCAGACTAAAGCCTTATATGGTTTTAACAAACCTTCCCAACTTTAATACACTGTTTTCCTTGAAATAAGGCCAACATTCTATGTCCTGCCAAACCTGGATGCCAGCTTTTTGTGATCTATACACAAAGACTCTGAAATCCCTTTGTGGTAACTTTCTGCTGTCATTCTCTATGTAAATAATATTCAGCTCCTCTGTTCTTCCTGACAAAGTACATAACCTCACATTTTCCATCTGCCGCGTTTTGCCAATTTACCTAACCTGTCTATATTCCTCTGCAAATTCTTTGCACCATCCTCACCACTTGCTTTCCCTCCTCAAAACACAATGATGTTTTATCATCCATAAACTTGGCTATATGTTCGCTTTCCTCATCTAAGCATTTTATTTTGTAAATAATTGTGTATTGCTCTTTGTGACTGCAACAATTTCTGCCAACAATATTTTGTTGAAATGTTGGGTTAAGCCTAGTCAAACAGATGAGGTTAATGCTTAAATACGTTATGCCAGATTAAAGAATCACAAACAGTCATAACAAAAGGTACAAGTGATATTTATGTAAATTAAAGTTGTACGAAATAACAATTTTTTTTTCTTTATATAGCACACATTTGGAGGCGTTCCCTACCTGACATTTGAGCATATTTCTCTTGTTCCATATGAACGAAAACTGATCGATGTGTCCATCATGAACAAGGAACAGGTGTGTTGTTTTTGTATGACCAATCTGTGAGACTTCAGTGTTGAATTTGCCTTGATCCTGTAATTCTAGAATTCCTTCTATAAACTACTCCACCTCTCTCTCTCCTTAAAATCTACCCCTTTGGACAAGCTTTTCACCCCTTGTCTTGATATACCCCTGTGTGGCTTGGTATCAAATGTTTATTTGGTAATATTTCTGTGGAATGTCATTGGCAATTTTACCACAGTAAAAGCGCAATATAAATAAAAGTTGTTCGAGGTTTGTGATTGTGCAGCTCAGCAAGCTTCTTCATCAGAGCACAATGCATGTGCTGTAAGTGGATAAAACAACATCTGAAGAAGTCAGTTCTGAAGAAGGTTCAGTGGCCCCAAAATATTTCCTCTGCTTTCTCTCCACAAATGCTGCCAGACTGTCTAAGATTTTCCAACAATTCAACTATATTCCATTCCTCCAATTCCTTTGTCTCTGTTGCATTTGGTCCAATGGTACCAACTTTGACAAAGGAGCCTCCATAATGTTGAACTTCTTCCTTAACAAAACATTCCCCAGCATTGTTGTTGACAAAACCCTCATCTGGATCCGACCCATCTCCCACACTTCAGCCCTCACCCCCTCTCCCCCCTTGTCCTTACCTCTCATCCCAATAGCATCCATATCCAGAGGATCATTAGCCACCACTTCCGCCACCTCCAGTGAGATGCACCATTAGACACATATTCACCTCACCTCCCTTATCAGCCTTCCACAGGGACTGTTCCATCTGGGATACCCGGGTCCATTCTTCCTTCACTCCCAACACCCCCAGAAGCCTCATAGCATCTTCTGCTGCGACTGCAGAAGGTGTAACACCTGTTTACTTTCTCCCTCTTCAGTATCCATGGGCCCAAACACATCTTCCAGGTGAAGCAGCATTTACCTGCACTTCACACAATCTAGTCGACCACATTTGCTGCTCACATGTGATCTCCTCTACACTAGGGAAACAAAGTGTAGACTGGGTGACCGCTTCGCAGAGCACATGTGTTCCATCTGCAAAAACATCCCTGAATTTCCAGTTGCCTGCTACTCCTCCAACACACAGCCATGTTCCAAGCCAACACCTCTGTCTCAGGCTTGCTGCAGTGCACCTCATTTTTCACTTGGGTACCTAGCAGCCTTCCGGATTCCATACTGAGTTTAATAACTTGAGCTGTCCCATGTCCTTACCCCAATCCCCCACACACTGGGCCTTGTTATCACATTGTCTGCTATTACACGTAACCCATTGTTAGCCAATAATAGCTATTCATGCTCCTAGCCAGATTATTGGCCGTCCAATTGTTCCTCTCTCTCTCTCTTTGGGCTCTATCCCCACTTGTCATTTACTCCAACATTTTCCTAGCTACCATCAGTTCTGAGGAAGAGTCACAGGACCTGAAATATTAATTCTGATTTCTCTCCACAGATGCTGCCAGACCTGCTGAGCTTTTCTATTAACTTCTATTTTTGTTCTTTTTTTCCAACAATTTCTGTTGTTGTCACTTTTATATATTTTATGATGATTTATCATCACCATCTTGTAGCACACTAAAGCCTTGATTTTTCAATCAGGAATATTTATTTGACACTTTTCATTCACTTATTTTTAAACTCGGGATGAGGCTATCAAATCAGCTGCAATTTCATTGAATGGTGGCGCAGACTGGATGGGCTGAATGGTCTATTTCTGCTCTTATGCTGAACCTCTGTTTGCACTTTTACCGTAAAAGCTTCGGGGCAGAGATATCTAACGCACAGAGAAAATGCGCTACACCTGAGGAACACTGCATTCACCCAGATTAACCTCAACTAAATTGGTCAGACACTTTTCTGCCAAAGTCCACGTTCCAACATCTGTAAAGAGGAAGACATATGAGCATGCACAGCATGTCTAGTCATTGTCCAGAAACAACATTTTGAACTCCTGCAGCCTAACGCTGGTATTGGTGGGGCTAAGGAAAGCAGCACTTGCATTCAACCTGGCTCTGAGATTTGGTGCTCAGGTTCTCTGCAATTCCTCTCACCAATGCATCACTGGACCAAGAGCCTACCTCCTTCTTGTCCATCCAAATGTGCACTAATCCATGCAGAATCAGGGAAATTAGGTGAAAGGCATGTGTACACCCATTCACCTCATTTAAAACTATTTTACTGCTTGACTTTGCTGCATATAAAAATTCTGTATCATTCTTCAATGAAAGTACCGCAAAGCTCAGGCCATGAGAGATATAACCTAGCATAATGTTTCCATTTCCACAACTTCTATTTTGTGACTAGGAGCTGAAAATTCCCTGGGTGTAATGCAAAAGAGAATCAAAATCTTGTATAGAAAATATTTATGACACTATTATGCAAAACACTTCGGTGAAATTTACATTTCTTTTATTTATATTGCTCTTTGATATCACTGATATCTTCTTAGCTCCAATTTTGATTTAAATGCTGTTGTAGTCCAACATCAACATTTTGTTTCAGCAATTATGTATCCAAGGTGACCATTTTAATGCTGCTGATCAATTGCAAGTTAGGAACAGCATATTTTGCTGCAGAGTAAGGTTTTCTGTAGACAGTCCTATACTTAGAAAATTGGCCTCTTCTTCACTATGATGTTTTTCAGTTTCCCACTGCGCCCACCCTGCGTAGGACACTGGGAATGTGTTTGTCAATTTAATGGCAAATAAGTTGCAGTTTCACATAATGGCTCCAGTGATTTTTATGCTATAGCAGTAGTATCTCTACGTCTGGACCAGGAGGCCTGGGTTCAAGTCCCACCTGCTCCATAGGGGGGGCATAACATCTCTGAGCAGTGTGACTTTTTGTTTATAATGTACCTCCATTCAGACTCTTCCGGTGCAGTGGTAGTGTCCTTACTACTGAGCTAAAAAGTCTAGGTTCAAATCCCACCTACCCCACACATATTGCAATGGTGTATAAAAATATCTATTATAGATCCATGCAAATCAAGAATGGAAGTGTGCGACTATGATGATAAACCTTATCATAAAATAGGCTATATTGAGGCAGACAAATGGTTTTAAATCACCTTCGATTTTATAGTGCCGTTTTCTCTGCCTGTATTGTCCTTTAGAAGTCCCTCATAAATATATACATTTGAAGTTCGCCTGGAGAGCAAATATTGATCTAGCGATTGCGTGAAATGAAAGTATAAATATAGTCAAAACAAAGAAAGTTTACAAATATCACTGGGGCAAATTATTACCATTAGCACTTTACTCCAATAAATTAATTATCATTACAAGTCACAAGGCAAAAGGCCTTGACTGAGATGAACATTGCTGTTGGGTATTCTATTTTCAGAACACAAGTCCAACAATGAATTAGGAAGCAGTTCTTACTGAAATCTATGGACATAATTCTATAGTATGATAATTCATCTGGATGGTTTGTTTCCCCAGTATGATAAAGTATTTTAATTCGACTCTAGACTTCATCTTAACAAGATACCAATAATCAGCACATCATTTTGTTTTAGGATTTGTGGTCAGTTTTATTGTCTAAGTAGACATGGCATTTCACATTAGAACAGAAGCACAAGTCAATTATTAATGTGCATTTGCAAAGAATTTTAGTTATGATAATATTCTATTATTTCCCATAATGTTACTATACATAGTATATGAAAACTTAATTTGTCTTCTCAATGCTGTTTTCTAGATTGACTGGCTTAACAATTACTATGAGAGGATTTGGAGGACTGTGTCCCCTGAACTGCAAGCACAACAGTTGACAGAAGAGTACGATTGGCTTCAGAAACACACACAGCCGTTTTCACACGGTGTCATCATAACATACTCATTTATCAGTCTGGCCGCAGCCTTGCTGGGAAGCTTTCTATTACAAGGAAAGATTTTCTAAAAATACCCAAAATCTTTGGATCTGATCTTTTTCACAATTTACATACAAGACACTTCCTTAAAAGAAACAGAATATTGATCAGTATAGCACAGGAACAGCCTTGCAGGCCATTGAGTCAGTGCCGAACATGTGGCCATTCTAAACCAATCCCAGCTGTCTGCACTTGATCCATATCCCTCCATTCCCTGCCTGTTCAAGTGTCTGTCTAAAAGTTGATATCATATCTGCTTCTACCAGCTCCCCAGTATCTATTACCCTCTGTATAAATAATTGCCTTGCAGAACCCCTTTAAACTTTTCCCCTCTTACCTTAAACCTATGCCCCCAAGTACCTGACATTTTTACCCCAGGTAAAGGACTCCCACCATCCACCTTATCCAGGCTTCTCATCATTTTATATACTTCTTTCTCATAGATAATACACTCCAATCCAGGCAACATCTTAGTAAACCCCTTCTGCACCCTCTCCAAAGTCTCCACATCCTTCCTACGGTGTGGCAGTCAGAACTGCACACAATGTGGCCTAACTAAAATTTTATACAGTTGCAAAATGACTTGCCACTCAATGAAGGCAGGTATGCTATATGCCTCTTTACCACCTTATCCAATTGTGTTGCCACTTTCAGGGAGCTATGGACTTGCTCCGCAAGATCCCTCTGATTATTGATGCTCCTAAAGGTCCTGCCATTTACTGTATACTTTCTTCTTGCATTTGATCTCCCACTTGTACAAATTAAAATCCTTCTGTCATGTCTCAGCCCACCTTCTAACTAATCCTGCTGTATCCTTTGACAACCTTCCTCACTATCCACTAACTTCTGTGTCATCTGTAAACTTACTAATCAGATCACCTATGTTGTCGTCCAAATAATTTATATAAATTACAAACAACAGAGGTCCCACACTGATCCTTGCAGAACGCCACTGGTTATAGACCTTCAGTCAGAAAAATAACCCTGTTCAACTACGCCAGCCCAATTTTGTATCCAATTTACCAATTCACCATGGGTCCCATGTAAGGTAACCATCTGCACCAGACTACCATGAGGGACCATGTCAAATGCTTTATTAAAGTCCTTGTAGACAATATTCACAACCCTACCCTTATATTCCCTCTTTGCCACTTCCTCAAAACACTTGATAAAATTTGTGAGAAAAGACCTCCCCTGCACAAAGCCTGGTGACTTCCTAACGGGTCTGTTCTTTTCCAAATGTGAGTAAAAATCCAGGCAAAGTCAAGTAGAAGAAAAACTTTTGAGTCACTTTCAATATAAATTACAACCCAATGTGTCAAATAAAAAACAATGTCTCTATGACCTACGTTATAGGAAATGATATCAATTGCCTCCTAAGGAATCTGACATGTTTAATTCTCTCAACCCAGTGCTGCTCCAGTTACGTAGGCTACCAGTTTCTTGGAACAGTTCCAGTGTTTCACAATGACCCAAATATCCTTCATGTTTATGGACAAGCAGGAAATGTTGCCGCATCTGAGGACACAGCCTTTCTCAGCTACAGCACAATCTTTCCCATGGATGAAATTTTGCTGCGAATATCTCTGAATAAATATAATTAATACCCGACTTAAATCAATGAGGGCAGAAATGTGATATTAAGGGATCAAACCAAAATAGCACCTGTGGGAAAATGTCTTTTCTGAGCTTACTTGGCACAGATATCTCCATTTCTGAGCCAAAGAACTTTGACTTTGACGTTATGATGGAATTGGCAACATCAACATTTTATTGCTGCCATTAAGATTTATATGAATCCCGCACATAATTTAAATCATCACAGAACTCTAAGTATGAGGACACTCAGATTGCGGTTATCCGGTGAGAGGGATAACTAGGAGTTACGTAATCAATGTCTTTAGCCAGCGAAAGAATAGATTTGTGCAGATTTATTTGAAAGAAATGTCTTTGTTAACCTGTTTTCTCCTTGATACTCAATGTTGTAGCATTTTTCAAAGGTAATCCAAGGAAGAATGCAAGAAGCAAACAACAAACAAAGCACATTTGATCTTATATACTTTAATTGCCTCAGATTAAGTTGCCTTGCTATTAACATTCTCACACCAATCAATATCCCAAATACAAATTTACTTACAAGGTTTTTTTTCTTCAGCTGACACAGTCAACCATGGCACACAATGGCAGGATCTGCAGTTAATTTCTATGTTTCCTATCCCAGGGGTATTGTTTTATGGGGTCTAATTACGCTTTGAATCTTCAATGAACATTTTAAATCAGTTTGATCCTGTGAATTTAGCAGAATTCATTCTGAAGTCTCACAGGCTGATGAAATTCTGCCACAACTTACTTCTGACAAAACCTTGCCACAATGGAAACTTGTTCAATGGAAACATAACTTCTTGATATGTGCCCTAGATATTTGGGAGGGAGCAAGGAACACCCAAGCTGACTCAGAAACAGCAATTAACCAAAGCAACGAGGATGTTTCTGCTCTGCACATACCCCTCCCACCCCGCATGGCATGTTTTCAGGGTAGCGGTTGGGCTGGTGTGTAAAATACATTGATACTTAGCACATTTCCATCCCACTCATCTCTAACTTGTTCCCCATTTTGCTACTGGAGGTTTAGTTGCTCACAAAGTGACCTGCACTAAGACCTATTGATGCCTTATTACCTTCATAAGTGCCTAGATTAGAGTGGTGCTGGAAAAGCACAGCAGGTCAGGCAGCATCCGAGGCGCAAGAAAATCGACGTTTCGGGCAAAAGCCTTTCATCAGGAATCCTTCATTCCTGATGAAAGGCTTTTGCCCAAAACGTCGATTTTCCTGCTCCTCGGATGCTGCCTGACCTGCTGTGCTTTTCCAGTACCACTCTAATCTAGACTCTGATTTCCAGCATCCGCTGGACCCACTTCTGCCTACCTACATAAGTGCCTCAATCTGCCTCCACTGCCCATAAGATCCTGAGCAATAGCAGGCTGCCAGAGTGCAAATGTCATTTTTCTACAAGACTTTCTATGCAAAGGTGGAGAGGAAAGGGAAGCACAACAATCAGGGGTGACCTGTGAACTTCAGTGGCACTCTCCTTAAGATGTAACCTCCCTTTTGCTCCTCCCCAATCTTTGTCCCCTTGCCCTAATTTTTCAAATCTCTTGCCACTTTAAAAGCCTGGGCCTTCCCTGTCTCTGTTTGCCATTGTCCTGTTCCTGGACCAGTTTTGGTCCCAATAGCGCACAATACTGAGTTCTGGGGCTGCTGGGATTAGTAGAAATGCCAACTGATCAGGGTGGGACCTCCTGTCCATTGAGGTGTGGAATTCTTCCTTGCAGCCTGAGTCGACTGATCCAGTTTGTTATTATTATGGGCTAGACCTTCAAAAAGGTATCCTTTCCTTCCAGAGGTGAGCACCTTCTCCCCCTCTATAAAATCCAGTCACAAATTTTCAGTTGTTGCTTCAGAAAATCTCACTTTGCCCTCAACTTACCAACTTGGTATTCAGAGTTTTACTTATTTTGAAAGGTGAGCATGAGAAATAGTAAAGTATATCTCTTCTCACTCTTTTTAGATTTTTAAATGTTAAAGTGTACAATAAAATAAACTGCAATCATTGGATTGCTATGAACATTAACCAGTAACTGTGTCTGGATTTCTCCTTGTTTATCATACTCAAACCAAGCCCCATCAACATCATGCTTTGTGATTTACTTCGGCTCATTGGTAAACAGGTCCTTGATTTTTAAATTCTGATTTTTGGTATTTGTTGATTTTCACCCTGTAAAGTTCCTTGGGATGTTTTACTTTGTTAAAAGCGTTTTATTTATATGAAGATGGAGTTCTTCTAAGACTGAAGAACTAACACTTTGTTTTATTTTCATCTTTATGGGAACAGAAGGACTTAGACTTCTACCACTGTGAGAAACAGGGCAGTTTCAGTTTTATAAAAATATATAATGGTTTTGTGGTTTTACATTTCCCTGTGGTACGTTTAGCTGCAAAATCACTTCTCTGTATCATAATGCACGAAGACAGTTTAATTTTCTCACACTATCTGATTCATTATGTTCCATCCATAAATTCTCTTCAGCGTTAGCTCCATTCTAGCACTTTTCCTTGGAAGGTACAAGGTCACGTGTCAAACTTTGGTCCAGAGCTTTGAGCGCTTAATCTTACTTAGTGTTCATACAGCAGTGAAGGAGTACTGTATAGAAACAGAGCAAATAGGAGCAGGAGTAAGGCTTGTCTGTCCTTCAAGCTTGCTCCACCACTCATTATGATCACAGCTGAGCAACTCAGTACCTGTACCGCGTTCCTCTTTCTCCCCGTAATCTTTGGTCCCTTTAACACAAAGGACTATATTAACTCCTTGAAAACGTCAATGTTTTGGCTTCAACCAATTTCTTAGGCAGAGAATTGCACAGGCTCGCCACTCTCCATCTGAAGAAATTTCTCCTCACCCCAATTCTAAAAGGCCTACCCCATATTCTTAAATAAAGACTGTTACAGCTGCAATATTTTGGATGAAAATATTCCAAACTGCTATTTGGAGTTCTCCCATACCTGACTAGTATTGACACTTTAACATCACCACAAATTGTATGGCCATAAGACCATAAGATATAGGAGCAGAAATTAGGCCATTCGGCCCCTTGAGTCTGCTTTGACATTCAATCATCGTTGATAGGTTTCTCAACCCTATGTTCCGGCTCTCTGTCAAAACCTTTGATCCCCATGGAAATCAAGAATATATCTATCTCTGTTTCAAATATTCTTAATGACCTGGCCTGCACAGCCTTCTGTGGCAATGAATTCCATAGATTCACCACTGTCTGGCTAAAGAAGTTTCTCCTTATCTCTGTTCTCAAGGGTCTTCCCTTTACTCTAAGGCTGTGTCTTCAGGTCCTCGTCTCTTTTGCCAATGGAAATGTCTTCCCAACATCCGCTCTGTCCGGGCTATTCAGTATTCTGAATGTTTCAATCAGACCAC
Source organism: Chiloscyllium plagiosum (assembly GCF_004010195.1). Taxonomy (NCBI): domain Eukaryota; kingdom Metazoa; phylum Chordata; class Chondrichthyes; order Orectolobiformes; family Hemiscylliidae; genus Chiloscyllium; species Chiloscyllium plagiosum. Next base: position 34,592,805 of record NC_057724.1, on the reverse strand, counting down.
GCCCCCCTCCCCCATCCTTCCAAACTTCATTGAGTATATCCTAGAGTCCTAAACATTCCTTGTATGTTAAGCTTTTCAATCTTGGGATCATTTCCGTGAACCTCCTCTGGACCCACTCCAGGGCTATTACATCTTTGCTGAGGTACAATACTCTAAATGTGGTCTGATCAGAGCTTTATAAATCCTCAGAAGTATGTCCTTACCTTTATATTCTAGACCTCTTGCGATAGATGACAACATTGTATTTGCTTTCCTAACTACCAATTTCAAGTTTACCTTGAGAGAAACCCAGACTGGGACTCCCAAGGCTCTTTGCACTTCAGTCTTCTGAACGTTCTAAAATTTCTCCCCATTTAGAAGATAATTGATGCCTCTATTCTTCCTACCATCTGTCACTGTAGTATATGGCACCACTGAGGCAGTTTAGAAGAAAGAGACAGCTGTTCAATTTAGCCACAAAAATATCTTGGAAATGGATATTAAACAAGCAAGCAATATAGTTCAGAAATAACTCTAAACTTCAGTAATCTTCTGAGTAGACCCACTGTACCGACCTATACAAAATCTATTGCCTGACTGCTTAGTATTTATGGGTTTGATATATCTCAGTATTGTACATGCTTAAATGCCAGTAAATCATATTAAACACACAATAGCATAACTTTCCGCTGCAAATTTTTACAATTAAGCTCCATAACCCCATTTCTTATTGGCAAAAATAAAAGTATGGTGAAAACAGGGAGTAAATCCAACCTAAGAAAACTACATACAGTTTCCAACTTAATTCCACCAAGTTACATCTGTTTGTCAGATGAACGTGATTTGAAAATCTAGTGGTAACATGTTTATATATTTGGGCACAGTTCCCTAGAAACATAGGAACAAGAGTAGGCCAGTCAGCCCATTGATCCTGTCCTGCCATTCAATAATTGCTGATCTTCTAACTATCGTATGACATTAATGGTGTCCAGAAGTCTAACAGTTTCTGTACTCATCCTGCTCAATGATGAATTGTCTGAGCTAGTGAATTCCAAAGATTCATCATGCTCTGAGTGAGAGCATTCTTCCTCATTTCATTTTCAAATGCCTTACTTTTTAAATTAAGATTATGACTCTGGGTTCTAGCCAGGGGAAACATCCTATCTACATTTACACTGTCATGACCTGAATGAACTTTACAAGTTTCAATGAGTTCACCTCATTCTTCAAGACTATAGAGAATAGAAACCCAACTTCCTCAATCTCATAAAACAAGACTGCCATACCAGCGATGAATCTGGTATAGCTTTGCTGAATTCTCTCCATGCTAAAAATATCTTTCCTCAGATAAGGATACTAAAACTTTACACAATAGTCCAGGTGAGGTGTCACCAGGCTTTATACAAGTACAGCAACCATTTTGTTCAGTCAAATTCCCTTGAACCAAATGCTAACATAACTAATCTGATCAGAGATCATTGAAATGAAGCAAAAACTCTGCTTAGAATTTAATGCTCCTCAGGTGTAGCCTTGTCACCTTTCAGATTTCAACCTCCATTCCCTCCAAATCTACAATTTGGTCTGGAGCAGAAATAGTGGAGGATGGATATTCCACACTGTAAGCCAAGCATGGTCCTTCATCTCACCACCTCTGGTATTGAACCCTGGCAAGAATGCTTGCATCTGAATGAGATTTTCTTCCTTCTCAATCATCCTGCTCCCAAAGGAGGGACCAATCATTGACAGGATAGAAATGGAAAGGAGCCCTCTCCATCCTTTACAATGACTTTTTCCTCATTGCAGTCTCCTGATTGACTTTGGTAATCTAATCCCACCCACCTTCACCTCGATGCTTCAATACTGACATTCAGCATTGGGCCTCCTGCAGCACCACCAGTTTCCTTAGATCCCAGCAGCATTGTTGATACTAGAGAGAAAGAGTTGCAGCCTCTGATTATGTGGCAATTGACAAAGGTGGGATATCTGCTCTACATGTGAAATTGTGGACGGAGGGAAGGATTTGCCCCAGCAGAGTTAGCAACCTTAAAGGCATACAGTGGGCTACCTCATTCATATTTAATCCAAATGGGATGACAAGAAATGGCCACAGTGGAGTAGTCACAACCTCCTCATTTAGTGGAAGGGGCACTGGCCTGACTATTAAATTCTACTCTGTTTCTCTCCACAGATTCTATGAGGCCTGCTTTAAATCAGCCACATGATGTTAGCTAGCATATCCCTTTTCACATGTTAAAAAAAGTTTTAAACATGATAACGATCAGTTAAATGCCACAAAACACAATTAGATTTTAAAAAGTGAGATATTGCTGTCACAATAGTGCCCCATCTGACTAACCCTTAGCATATCCTCCAACTGGAAGAAGTGAAGCAATCTTTATAACACCATTTTGGTTTTGCATTATATACCTTTGTAGGACTGAGCACAAGGCAATATACCATATACACGTGAAGAATAGTTGATCTCATGTAAAAGTCAACCCACTATCTTTGGATAAATAATCTGGAATTTTCCACACATCTTGTGTGAAGCTTGACCCTAGTTCTTCACAGATAACAAATCAACATTTATGAGTCAGTGTACCAATTGTTCCGCTCCACTCCCAGTCTTCCAGACCGCTGGCTATTGTGTTCCACTCCAGGTTTTCAGAATTACCATAATTTGTTGTTTATTTTTCTTTATTCGTTTGGAGATCAGTTGGACTTCTGCTACTGATAAGGTATGAATTTTCATGGGCATGAATTTCAACTCCTCAAAAGTAGTGTCCATGTAATAGTCGACTCAATAAATTTAACCTTTAAAAGTAGTCAAAAAAATTGACTATTACTTGAGTATATATGGTAGTAACAATATAATAGGAGGAACCAAACAGATACAAATTGGCACACAATGACTCACAAGTACAGCTGAACTATTAGAATCCTTGGTTAATTGCAATCATTTGATGTGAGTATGAAGCACATTGGAACAGGATTTATTACTGTTGAGTTTTGCAGATCTATTGCAGTGGGGTTGTGGCATGACATATAGTGCAGCTGTGACCTGTAGCACTGCACAAGATAATTGGCATTACCACACATAGCTTTAATGGTTAAAGATCTTCACAGATAGCAGGAAAACATTGCAGCTTGGTGTGGTTTATTTGCACTGCTCAATCCTGTGCTAAGAGCTACACCACTTGGACAGTTGTTTTTGATTTTTATCTGTCATGAGGGAAGAGTTTCCCAGCACAAAGACAAGAGAATAGAAATTATTGGTACTAAGGCTAGCACACAAATACACTGTGCTTGTACCAAAATAATCCCTGTTATTTTATCAAAATTGTTCATCTTATTGTCCTAAAATGATATTTTCACATTTATATCAGCATGACTTTAATCAAAAATATATTTGATATCAAGTAAAAATTATGAAAAATAATTAATTTGCATAAATTGTATACCAGAAAAAATATAACTTATCAATAATTCAACACTTGGAAACTCATTTGTCCATTATGAAGAAAATGAAGCAGATGAACTTACAAATATGGAGTATTAATTAAAATCAACTCACCAATTATAATTATAAAATCTCTAAACATATTCTATAGATGTCTTCTGGCAGTGTCAATAGTGTCTCTGTCTCTAATTCAGAAGCTCTTGGTTGAAGTCCCATTGCAGGGCTAGTGATCAAGGAAGGTGTGTTCATTTTGTGGCCTATAAATACTTCCGACTTTCAACAATGGCAGGAATAAAGAGTTCCTGGTCAGCCACATGCTTGAAAGGAGCCCTTACAATCACCATCCATTACTCCAGCCTATATCATGTAAGTAAAGGGGTCTGATGTCATAACAAGTCAGGCAGAGCAGTGGACATGATCTATATGGACTTCAGTAAGGCGTTCGACAAGGTTCCCCATGGGAGGTTGATTAGCAAGGTAAGATCACATGGAATACAGGGAGAACTATCCATTTGGATACAGAACTGGCTCAAAGGTAGAAGATAGAGGGTTGTGGTCGGGGAGTTGCTTTTCAAACTGGAGGCCTGTGACCAGTGGAGTGCCACAAGGATCAGCACTGGGTCTACTATCTTTCGTCATTTATATAAATGATTTGGATGTGAACATAGGAGGTATAGTTAGTAAGTTTGCAAATGACACCAAAATTGGAGGTGTAGTGAACAGCAAAGAAGGTTGCCTCAGAGTACAATTGGATCTTATCAGATGCGTCAATGGAATGAGTATTGCCAGATGGAGTTTAGTTTAGATAAATGCGAGGTGCTGCATTTTGGGAAAGCAAATCTTAGCAGGACTTATACACTTAATGGTAAGGTCCTAGGGAGTGTTGCTGAACAAAGAGACCTTGGAGTGCAGGTTCATAGCCCCTTGAAAGTGGAGTCGCAGGTAGATAGGATAGTGAAGAAGGCATTTGGTATGCTTTCCTTGGTCAAAGTATTGAGTACAGGAGTTGGGAGGTCATGTTGTGGCTGTACAGGACATTGGTTAGGCCACTGTTGGAATATTGCGTGCAATTCTGGTCTCCTTCTTATCAGCAAAATGTTGTGAATCTTGAAAAATTTACAAGGATATTATCAGGGTTGGAGGATTTGAGCTATAGAGTGAGGCTAAATAGGCTGGGGCTGTTTTCCTTGGAGCATTGGAGGCTGAGGGGTGACCTTATAGAGGTTTATAAAATCATGAGGGGCATGGACAGGATAAAGAGACAAAGTCTTTTCCCTGGAGTGGGGGAGTCCAGAACTGGAGGGCCCAGGTTTAGGGTGAGAGAGGAAAGATATAAAAGGGACCTCAGGGGCAATGTTTTCACGCAGAGGTTGGTGCATGTATGGAATGAACTGCCAGAGGAAGTGGTGGTGGTTGATACAATTACAGCATTTAAAACACATCTGGTTGGGTACATGAATAGGAAAGGTTTGGAGGGATATGGGCCGAGTTCTGGTGGGTGGGACTAGATTGGGTTGAAATATCTGGTCGGCATGGACGGGTTGGACCGAAGGGTCTGTTTTCATGCTGTACATCTCTATGACTCTATGATTCTAAGTAGGCCTCATTCCAGCAAAAAATGGGACTTGTTTGAACTCAGCAATGTGATTAAATTATTCTTATGAGTCCAGGGTTGCCCAATTTCGTTCATGTTTTCCCCTGACAACAAACATAAGGTCTGTCAGTTACAGGCATGGACCTTTTGAATCTGGATTCCCAGAATCATTTTGGATACCTCCTGAAGTCCCCACTACTTTGTGAAAATCTAAGCCCGAGTCTCCAAATTTTTCAAAAAATGTTGAGAATGTCAAGTTGTAAGCAATCGTGCTTTACCTTGTCCATTTAAGTTCAAGAGTTTTCCTTTCCACAGTTCAGTAAGATATTTTCTATTCTTGTGTTACTTCATTGATTAGTTACCTTCATTGTGGTGTATCCTTTATATAAAAAATACAATTAAGTTTTGAAGCAACAAGGAAAGATGTGTATAAAAACTGCAGATTAAAGAATAGTACAGAGGAACCTCGATTATCCGAAAGACATGGGTGGGGAGTATTTCATTCGGTTAATTGTATTCTGGATAATCGAATGCCGGATAACATCGTTTGGTGGGCGGCACGGTGGCACAGTGGTTAGCACTGCTGCCTCACAGCACCAGAGACCCGGGTTCAATTCCCGCCTCAGGCGACTGACTGTGTGGAGTTTGCACGTTCTCCCCGTGTCTGCGTGGGTTTCCTCCGGGTGCTCCGGTTTCCTCCCACAGTCACAAAGATGTGCAGGGCCAGGTGAATTGGCCATACTAAATTGCCCATTGTGTTAGGTAAGGGGTAAATGTAGGGGTATGGGTGGGTTTCGCTTCGGCGGGTCGGTGTGGACTTGTTGGGCCGAAGGGCCTGTTTCCACACTGTAATCTAATCTAATCTAATCTAGCCAAGCATCGGGACCTTGTGATCTTGTTGGATAGTCTGATATTTAGATAATTGAATGTCAGATAATCGAGTTTCCTCTGTAATTGCGGTCACTGATTAAAAGTCCAATAAATTATGTTGCTCTAATATGGAACAAAATTATTTCTATAGTTTGTTTACATCTTTGAAGTCAGAGTCATAGAGATCTACAGCACAGTAGGAGATTCTTCAGCCCATCAAGCCTATGCCAGATAAAAACAAGCACCTAACTTATAATACAATTTTCCAGCACTTGGCTAATAGCCTTGCATGCTTTGGCCTTACTTGTGCACATCTAAATACTTTTTATATGTTATGAGGGTTTCTGCCTCTACCAAGCAGGCAGTGAGTTCCAGATTCCTATCAATCTCTGGGTGGAGCACTGCAGGAAGCCTGAGACAGAGGTATTGGTCAGGGAACACGGTGGTGTTTTAAAGTGGCAGGCAACAGGAAGCTCAGGGTCATTTTTGTGGTCAGAACATAAATGTTCTGCAAATCAGTCACCCAGCCTGTGTTTCATCTCCCCAGTGTAGACCAAGTGTGGTCGGTATAGACGACTTGGACAGAAGGGTCTGTTTCTGTGTTGTATGACTCTATGATTCTCTGACCAATTTTCCCAAACTAAACTAGTCCTACTTGCTTGCATTTGGTCTATAACTTTCCTGTTTATGAAACTGTCCAAATGTCTTTTATATGTTGTTACTGTACCTGCATCTATCACTTTCTCTGGCACTTCATTCCACGTATGCTCAATTCTCTATGTGAAAAAGTTTAAATTGTTCTCCTCTAACCTTAATAATATGATGCTAATTTTGAACTCCCCTACTCTGGAGAAAGGATCTTTGCCATTCACCTTATCTATGCCACTCATGGTTTTATAAATCTTTATGAGATCAACCCTCAACCTTCTACACTCTCGTGAGAAAAGTCTCAGCCTATCCAGCCTCTTTGTATAACTCAAACCCTCCAGTCTCAGCAACATCCTGGTAAACCTTATTAAACCCTCTCCAATTTAATAAGAGCCGTCTCATTGCAGGACTATCAGAATTGTACACTGTACTCCAAAAGTGGCCTCATCAACATCCTCTACAACCTCAACATGAAGTCCCAACTCCTTTATTCAATTGTCTGAGCCATGCAGGCAAGTGTGCCAAATGCCTTCCTAATCAACCTGTTTACCAGTGACGCTACTTTCAAAGAACCATGGATCTGAACCCTGAGGTGTCTCTGTTCAACAGCACTATCCAGGGCACTACCATTAACTGTATAAGACCTGCCTTTATTTGTTTTACCAAAATGCAATAGTTTTCATTTACCCAAAACAAACTCTATCTGCCACTCCTCAGCCCATTGGTCCAAATACTTCCTCTAGAAGACCTCCTCATCCATCACAACTAAATAAAATGTAGCTTTAGTGAACAGCACCAAAATGATGCAAGAAGCCGTCCTTTCCATGCAGGCTTCTCCTGTTGATCATATATTTCCTCCTCCCTGACACCTTCTCAAGGTTCTTGTTTGCTTTGATATTTCCATCTGTTAAAATGAATGGTAGGAATGGCAGGCTGCTGATTTGAATACGCAGGGAGCAGCAGCCCTCATTCAGGCAGTGCCACATCAAAATGGGAGAAAATTCCCTCAACGCCACACAGTGACATTGCTGCCATAAACCAGCCGTCAGTGAAACAGTGATGTCCATTAAAAACCAAATCTGTTGGACTAAAATCACATTATTGTTATATCTTTAAGAATTAGTATTTATTCATGTTATGAATAAGTAACAGAATATTAGGTAAGATTTATTTTCATGTTCCTAATGTTGACTGACTGCTAATAACAATGATTTCTTGGATCTGCTCATAATCCGTTGGTTCACTGTTTCCAAATGTTTTCATAGAAAACTGCATTTTCAAGCAACAAATTGCATGATAAATTTCCTCTGCAGAAATGTTTAGTTGTTGTTATACATTAACACATGTTACCAATAGATTTGACCTATTCATGAGTAGCTTCATTTCTGTGAGGTATCTGGTTAACATATCTAGATAATTTATACCTCACATTGAGGTTTACCTCTCCATAGCCAAGATCTTTAAGGTCTTGAAATTACAATTTCAAGCTCCTGAGGATGGTGAACACATTGTTGCTTATACTGGCTGCTCCACAGCCATTTCACACTCCGAGACATCTTCATTGGCTGGAGATGGGAGTTCATGCCTCTCATGCACAAGGAAGACCTACCTCAGAGAGCTATTGGCCAAAGAGATTGTCGCCCTCTTGTCAACAAACCAGGTCAGGTGTCAGATGTCTCAGGGGAAGAGCATTTCGGCGATAGTGATCACAACTTCCTGACCTTTACTATAGTCATGGAGAGGGATAGGAGCAGACCTTATGGGAAAGTATTTAATTGGGTGAGGGAGAATTACAATGCGATTAGGCGGGAATTGTGGAGCATAACTTGGGGACAAATATTCTCGAAGAAGTGTACAATAGAAATGTGGAAGTTGTTTTAGGAGCACTTGTTGCGAGTGCTGGATAGGTTTGTCCCACTGAGGCAAGGAAGGGGTGGTAGGATGAAGGAACCTTGGGTGACAAGGGATGTAGAACAACTAGTCAAGAGGAAGAAGGAAGCTTGTTTAAGGTTGAGGAAGCAAAGATCAGGCAGGGCTCGAGAGGGTTACAAGGTAGCCAGGAAGGAACTGAAGAACAGACTTAAGGGGGCATGAAAAAGCCTTGGCGGATAGATTTAAGGAAAACCCCAATGTGTTCTATACTTGTAAGGAACAAGAGAATGGCCAAAGTGAAGGTAGAGCCGATAAGGGATAGTGATGGGAACTTGTGCCTGGAGTCGAAGGAAGTCGGGAAGATCCTTAATGTATACTTTGCTTCAGTATTCACCAGTGGGAGGGACCTTGTCATTTGTGAGGACAGCGTGAAACAGACTGATGTGCTGAAACAAGTTGATGTTAAGGAGGAGGATGTGCTGGAAAATTTGAAAATCATGAGGAAGATAAATCCCCTGGGCCAGATGGGATATACCCAGGGTTTCTATGTGAAGCAGAAGAAGAGATTGCTGCACTTTTGACGATGATCTTTGCATCCTCACCATCCACTGGAGTAGTATTTGATGATTGGAGGTTGGCAAAGGTTATTCCCTTGTTCAAGAAAGGGAGTTGGGATAACCCTGGGAATTACAGACCAGTCAGTCTTATGTTCATGGGAAAAATATTGGAGAGGATTCTGAGAGACAGGATTTATAATTATTTGGAAAAGCATAGCTTGATTAGAGATAGTCAGCATGGCTCTGTGAGGGGCAGATCATGCCTCACAAACCTTACTGAATTCTTTGAGGATGTAACAAAGCATGTTAATGAAAATAGAGCAACAGATTTGGTGTACTTGGATTTTAGCAAGGTATTTGATAATGCTCCCCATAGTAGGCTCGTTCAGAAAGTAAGGAGGCATAGGATAGAGGGAAATCTAGCAGACTGGATATAGAATTGGCTGGCCTACAGAAGACAGAAGGTGGAAAGTGTTCAGACTGTAGCTCGGTGACCTGTGGAATTCCACAGGGAACAATTAGAGTCATGGAAATGTACAGGATGGAAACACACCCTTTGGTCCAACCTATCCATGCTGACCAGATATCCCAACCCAATCTAGTCCCACCTGCCAGCACCCGGCCCATATCCCTCCAAACCCTTCCTATTCATATACCCATCCAAATGCCTCTTAAATGTTGCAATTGTACCAGCCTCCACCACTTCATCTGGTAGCTCGTTCCATACATGCACCAACCCTAAAGCACCAACCTCTGCCTGAAAACGTTATCCCTTTGAAATCTTTTCCCTCTCACCTGCAATTGGTTCATTTTCTGATCCAAATACATAGATATAGATAGGGTAAATAGGCAAAGTCTTTTCCCTGGG
>NC_057724.1:34569851-34582261 GCF_004010195.1 Chiloscyllium plagiosum | reverse complement strand
TCCACTATACCTCCAATTTTGGTGTCATCTGCAAAATTACTAACTGTACCTCTTATGATCACATCTAAATTAATTATGTAAATGACAAAAAGTAGAGGAGCCAGCACCAATACTTGTGGCACTCCACTGGTCACAGGCCTCCAGTCTGAAAAACAACCCTCCACCACCATCCTCTGTCTTCTATCTTTGAGCCAGTTCTGTAACCAAATGGCTAGTTCTCCCTGTATTCCGTAAGATCTAACCTTGCTAATCAGTCTCCCATGGGGAACCTCGTCGAACACCTTACTGAAGTCCATATAGATCACATCTATCATTCTGCCCTCATCAGTCCTCTTTGTTACTTCCTCAAAAAACTCAATCAAGTTTATGAGACATGATTTCCCATGCACAAAGCCATGTTGACTATTCCTAATTAGTTCTTGCTTTTCCAAATACATGTACATCCTGTCCCTCAGGATTCCCTCCAACAACTTGCCCACCATCGAGGTCAGGCTCACTGATCTATAGTTCCCTGACTTGTCATTACCACCCTTATTAAACAGTGGTACCACATTTGCCAACCTCCAGTCTTCTGGCACCTTACCTGTGACTATCGATGATACAAATATCTCAGCAAGAGGCCCAGCATCACTTCTCTAGCTTCCCACAGAGTTTTGGGTATACCTGATCAGGTCCTGGGGATTGTTTGGAACTTTGGAAAATTCTGGGACCTCTGTGTTTTGTGATTTTTGTAAATGATTTGGATGAGGAAGTGGAAGGGTGAGTTATTAAGTTTGTCAATGACACAAAGATTGGTGAAGTTGTGAATAGTGTGGAGGCCTGTTGTAGGTTGCAATGGGACATTGACAGGATGCAGAATTGGACTGATAAGTTGTAGGTGGAGTTCAACCTCGAAAAGTGTGAAGTGATTCAGTTTGGAAGGTTGAATTTGAATGCAGAATACAGGGTTATAGACAGGATTCTTGGCAGTGTGGGGGAACACGGGGATCTTGGGGTTCATGTCCATGGATCCCTCAAAGATGCCACCCAAGTTGATAGGGTCGTTAAGTAGTCTTATGGTGTGTTGGCTTTCATTGGCAGGGGGATTGAGTTTCAGAGCCGTGCGGTTATGCTGCAGCCCTAGTTCGACCATACTTGGAATATTGTGTTCAATCCTAGTTGCCTCATTGCAGGAAGGATGTGTAAGCTTTAGAGAGAGTGCAGAGGAGATTTACCAGGATGCTGCCTGGACTGGAGGGCATGTTGTATGAAGAAAGGTTGAGGGAGCCAGGGCTTCTCTCATTGGAGTGAAGAAGGATGGGAGGTGACTTGATAGAGGTATACAAGTTGATGGGAAGCATAGATAGAGTGGATAGCCAGAGACATTTTCCCAGGGTAGAACTGGATATCACGAAGGAGCATAATTTTAAGGTGATTGGAAGAAGGTTTAGGGGAGATGTCAGAGGTAGATTCTTTACACAGGGAATGGTGGGTGCGTGGAATGCACTGCCAGCAGTGGTCGTACAGTTAGAAACATTAGGGACATTTAAGTGACTGTTGGATGGACATATGGATGATCATACAATGAAGGGTATGTAGGTTAGTTTGATCTTAGAGTAGGATAAAAGGTCGGCACAGCATTGAGGGCTGAAGGGCCTGTAGTGTGCTGTACTTTTCTATGTTCCAATTGTATCAGAAGCTATAGTGGATATTATTGGGACTGCAGAGTCTAAGTCCAGGACCAGGCCAATATAGGAATCTCAGTAGAGGAAGGCTTGCCAAAGCATGGAAGAGGGGGTCAGATAGAAGTTGCTGGAAGTGTTTGGTGGTCTGTTTGGGGAGGGGTGGTGGGAATTGTGTTGAGACCAAAATTTTCAATGTTGAAAGAGGCTGTTATTGGAGACCCCTTTCCTATTCCTGCCGAAGGCCTCAGTAGGGTCACTTGCCAATTTTTCCACCTGCTTCTGTACTTCTGCAAGCCTGAAGATTGGCACCAGATGGGAAACACCCTTCCAATCATCCTTAATTGGTCACTTGAGGGCCTCAATTGGGGCATGGCTGGGCAGGTCAACCTAGTCCTCACACGTCCCACTTTAACACTTTGGAGAGTTCAATGTAAGGGAGGTGAGAAGACCATCTGAGACATTTTACAGGCCATATCCACCTGCGAACCTGAGAGTAAGAGAACATAGTCAACAAGTGTGGCGCTGGGAAAGCACAGCAGGTCAGGCAGCATCTGAGGAGCAGGGGAATCGACTTTTCGAGCATAAGCTCTTCATCAGGAATTCCTGATGAAATATAGTTGCAAACGTTTACGGTTTACTAAAGTAAAAGAGGTGAAATACATTTAGATGTAGTGGTTTTAAATGTCTGGAGGAGGAAGAGAAAAGTGAGAGAGGTAAACAGCACACTTCCTCCTTATACTGAAATCGTTACAATGTACGCTATTAATATCCTGATGTACAGGATCTCAGAGACAAAAAAAAGCTGCAGATGCTGGAATCCATGGTAGACAAGCAGGAGGCTGGGAGATCACAGCAAGCCAGGCAGCATCAGGAGGTGGGGAAGTTGACATTTTGGGTGTTACTTTTCTTCAGTCTTGAAGGGTTACACCCGAACCGTCGACCTCTCTACCTCCTGATGCTGCCTGGCTTGCTGTGTTCTTCAAGCCTCCTGCCTGTCTAATTTGGATTCCAGCATCTGCAGTATTTTCGTCTCTGAGATCTTGTACAGCAGAATATTAATAGCATACATTGTAACGACTTCAGTACTACAAGGAAGTGTGCTTTTACCTTTCTCATTTTTCTCTTCCTCCTGCAGACATTTAAAACCACTACATCTTAATGTATTTCACCTCTTTTACTCTAGCAAACTATAAACACTTGCAATTATATTTCACAATAAAAGAAAATTCCCTTAATGTCCATAAACAGAAAAAAAAGGTTTGCAATCCAACTGAATGATTTAGTTAGTAATAACTAAATGTCTTAGGAGACATCATCGTTTTAAATTGAAGGAATTAATTCCACTGAATTTTAATAGGAAGTACACAACAGCTGTTCCTCATGTCAAGAATAATCTCAACGTCATTTTTCACACCCTTTGATTTTTTTTTAACACTATTAAAGGAAATTAAAGTAGTTCCTGCCTAAGATAAGTTGATTTCTATATTGGGGATTGTCACTTTATGAAATTTGTATTTTCATAGTTCTCACAGATCAATATGTCAGAACACTGCATCTTCGTGTGGAACCTGAAACAAAGGTGTAATACACAGGGGCTCCATTCTTTCTGAAGCCCAATGAGACTTTACGTTGTATGATCAATCCCTCTTAGACAGAGGCACATTCAGTTGCAACTGGGTGTGGCTGTGAATTACAATGACTAAATGGAGTGGTTTCCTTAATATCATGCTCATGAGTGATACATGTTGGTGAAAGTTCAATGCTGTCTTTAACCAACGCATAATTTTTATCAGGTTGCAAGGATATCCCAAAGGTCCCCAACTCCACTATCTGCAGAAAGCCACAATGGTAGATCAAGTCTATGATCGTTAACATCACAATACCACAGAATTGTTACATTGTAGAAGGAGGCCATTCAGCCCATCATGTCTGCATTGGTTTTCTGAGCACTATGATTTATTGCTACTTTCCAGCCTTTTATTCATTCACTTTCATAACATTTCTATTTAAATAATTATCCAATTACATCTTGAATGCCTCAATTGACACTGCCTCCTCTACACTTCTCGGAAGAGTATTCCAAACCCGAACAACTCATTTTATGAAAAAATATATTCTTCGCAACACACTTGCAATGCTCACAAATCACTTTAAATCTATGGCCTCTTGTTTTCTGTCTTTTTACAAACAGGGTTCTCGCTATCATATCTACAACTCTCTTCATTTTGAAAATTTTTATCAGATCTCCTCTTAGCCTTCTTCCCTTCAAGGAGAATAGTCTCAACTTCGCCAGTCTAACATCATTATTTACATTTCTCAGCCCTGGAACCATTTTTTGTAAATTTCTTCTACTGTCTGCAATGTGTTATAATATTTCCTTGTGCCTACTGCCAGCAGTCAGACCTCATGCTGAGTTGCTGCTATCTGAAATTCTTTACTGAACTGTAATGTAAATCCTTTAACTCTATTAAAACTATCTTATTTCTAACTTGTTTTTTAGACACTCTAAGTAATGCTACTACTTTTCTTTTTAATCCACAATTTGTACCCAGGTACTTGCACCTAAGATGGTGCCATTAAAAGCAGCAATTGTAAAAACTTTTCACTGTACTCCTGTACTTCTGTACATGTGACAATAAAGGATATTCTATTCTATTCTATAAATTTTGTGTCCAGAACTGTACACAATGCACCAACTAGGATCTAATGAGTGGCTTGCATATATTCTGTATCATCTCCTTGCTTATATACTCTATTCCCCTATTAGTAAAGCCCAGGAGACTATACGTTGTGTTAAATATACGCTCAACTGTCCTGCGATCTATAAATATATACACTCAGGTCACTCTGCTCCTGCATCACGTTAAGAATGATACCCCTATTTTATATTATCTGCCCATATTCTTCCTATTAAAATGCATCATCTTGCTTTTCTCTGCATTGAACTTCATCTGCCACCTATCTGTATGACCACCAACCTGTCTATAGCCTTTTTGACTCCTACACTACCTTTCAAACAGTTTACAATACTTCTAAATGATTTTTGAGAAGATTTGTAGCTCAGGTTGAGGTTTTGGATGTAGGTTTGCTCGCTGAGCTGGGAGGTTCATTTTCAGACGTTTCGTCACCCCGCTCGGTAACATCTTCAGTGGGCCTCAGGTGAAGCAGTGTACAAGATTCCTGCTTTCTATTTATATGTTTGGATTTTTTTGGGTTGGTGATGTCATTTCCTGTTCTTTTTCTCAGGGAGTCTAATTCGATGTGTTTGTTGATAGAGTTCCAGTTGGAATGCCATGCTTCTAGGAATTCTTGTGCATGTCTCTGTTTGGTTTGTCCTAAGATGGATTGAAAAAGATTGAAAAAGCGAACGCACTACTTACAGATATCAACACTTACCAACAAGTGCTGATAGATCCAACCCCACAACTAGAGAACCAAATCACAGCCTTACTCAAAAAACTTCAGAAATCTAGAGAAATACATAAGACCGTCTTCCAAAAAATGAAACCAGATGGATCCAACACACCACACTTCTACGGATTACCCAAAATTCACAAACCAGGAACACCCCCCAGACCCATAGTCTTGCTACCTGGAACACCAACTTACAGATTAGCCAAAGAGCTACACCAAAGACTAAAACACTCAGTAGAAGACTCTCGCCATTCCATTCACTCCACCCAAGAATTCCTGAAGACCATCAAAGATACTAAGATAGAAGAGGATGAAATAATGGTCTCCTTTAATGTAATAGTCCTGTTTACATGAATCAACATTAACCTGGCCACATGGAACACTGACTACACTATTAGAAGACCCAAATACACATACACCAAACACCACCAACTTCATCAGCAAGGACAGTATCATCAACCTACTGGACCTATGCCTTACCACATGCTTCACCTTCAACAATAAAACCTACAGACAATACCAATGGAATACCCATGGGATCTCCGATATCAGGGTTCTTAGCAGAGGCAGTAATGCAGAGACTCGAACAAACAGCTCTGTCAACCATCCAACCCAAGCTTTGGGTCCGCTACGTGGATGGCACCTTTGTCATCACTAAACGAAACAAATTAGAAGAAACCTTCAAGACCATCAATAATGCCCTTATTGGCATAAAATTCACTAAAGAGGAGGAAAACAACAACAAATTGCCATTCCTAGATGTCACAGTAGCGCAAACAGCTGATGGGCAATTTCAAACCAGCGTCTATAGGAAAACACCACAC
Source organism: Chiloscyllium plagiosum (assembly GCF_004010195.1). Lineage (NCBI taxonomy): Eukaryota > Metazoa > Chordata > Chondrichthyes > Orectolobiformes > Hemiscylliidae > Chiloscyllium > Chiloscyllium plagiosum. Next base: position 34,576,359 of record NC_057724.1, on the reverse strand, counting down.
ATGGACCAAATATTGAACTACAGAAACAATCATCCCTACATCCACAAACGAAGCTGCATCAGAACATTATTTTAATGAGCCAACACACACTGCAGCACAGAGGAACTACACAGAGCAGAGGTAAAGAAAACACCTATACCTAAAAAGAATGGGTACCCATTGAACACAGTCCACCGATTTCTCAGCAACAAACTCAAACAAGCAGACAAAACATGTCCAGAAACCCGAGCCACTCTCCCCTCCATCAAAGACACCTCGGAAATGACTGCCAGACTACTCAGATCTCTGGGCATCATGGTAGCCCACAAACCCACCAACACACTAAAACAGCATCTAATGAAAGACCCTATACAGACAACAAGCAAAACTAATGTTATCTACAAAATACCGTGCAAGAACTGTAACAAACACTACATTGGTCAAACAGGCAGAAGACTAGCCACCAGGATACATGAACACCAACTAGCCACAAAACGACATGACCCTCTCTCACTAGTATCCTTACATACGGATAAGGAAGGACACTACTTCAAATGGGACAACACATCCATCTTAGGACAAACCAAACAAAGACACGCAGAAGAATTCCTAGAAGCATGGCATTCCAACCGGAACTCTATCAACAAACACATTGAGTTAGACCCCATCTACCACCCCCGAAAAAAAGAACAGGAAATGACACCACCACAGGAAATGACATCACCACAGGAAATTACATCATCCAAAGGAACCCAAATATATAAATAGAAAGCAGGAATCATGCACACTGCTTTGCCTGAGGCCCACTGAAGATGTTACCAAGTAGGGTGACGAAATGTTTGGAAATGAACCTCCCAGCTCAGCGAGCAAACCTACATCCATACTTCTAAATGTCATATTATCCACAAACGTTGAAAAACGTATCAATAAAACCAAGCATCACAATCCTGACCCTTGGGGAACTCCAATATAAATCGCCTTCCAGTCCAAAATTGACCATTACTTTATGTTTTCTATTTCTCAGCCAATTTCATGTCCACATCACTGCTGCCCCTTTAATTCCATGATCATAATTCCTTTCTCCCAAGTCTGTTTGACACTATATTGAAGACCTTTTGAAAGTCCATGTCCCCCAGATCAACAGCATTACCCTCACTGGCCCTTTCTGTACCTCTTTAAATAAACTCCAGTAAGTTAGTCAAATACAAGTTTCCCTTTAGAAATCCACGCTGACTCTTCCTAACCAACACACTTTTTTTCCAAGCGACTACAAACTCAATCCCAAAAAATGATTTTTTGACATTTCCCCAAGTTAAATTGACAGTTCTGTAATTGCTAGGCTTATCCTTACAAGCTCTTTTGAACAAGGAGGCGTAATATTTGCAATTCTCCAGTCTTCTTGCACCTACTCTGAATCCAGGGAAGACTAGAAGATTATGATGAATGTCCCTGAAATTTCTACTCACTTCTTTCAACATCTAGATCACATCAAGTCCCACTTCCTTGTCAACTTTAAGTATCCAACAATTCCTTCTTATCAATGTTTGCCCCTCTGCTAACAGCTTCCTCCTCTATTTCCTTAGTAAACACATGCAAAATATACATTCAATATCTCAGTCCTGTCTCTTGCCTTCATGTATAAATCCCCTTGCTGGTCCCGAATCAACTATTCCTTTCATCACCTTTTTCCTTTAGATGTGCCCGCAAGAGATTTTGAGTTTCCCTTTAAACATCTCTAAGATGTTGGAGTAGGATTCCTGAGCCAGCACTTAACCACTCCACACATTTTATTTTTTTTCTTGTCACTTCTTGCATTCCTTTTTATTTTACCTGCTGTGCTCAGGTAGCATCGGACATGGCCAGAATTAATGCCAGCAGGTACTCCTGTCCCCAGCAAGGACTCGATCACCCGTCCCCGACATGGACACGCATTCCTGTCCCCGGTGTGGACACGCATTCCTGTCCCCGGTGTGGACACACACTCCAAACCACGGTGCGGACACACACACCGGACCTGGCGTGGACACATTCCCGTCCCCAGTGTGGACACGAACACCAATCCCCGGTGTGGACGCACATTCCCGTCCCCGGTGTGGACACAAACACCAATCCCCGGTGTGGACGCACATCCCTGTCCCCGGTGTGGACACACACACCGACCCCGGTGTGGACACACACTCCCAACCGCGGTGCGGACACACACACCGGACCCGGCGTGGACAAGCACTCCCGTCCCCGGTGTGGACACGAACACCAATCCCCGGTGTGGACGCACATTCCCGTCCCCGGTGTGGACACGAACACCAATCCCCGGTGTGGACGCACATTCCCGTCCCCGGTGTGGACACGAACACCCGTCCCCGGTGTGGACACACACTCCCAACCGCGATGCGGACACACAATCCCGTCCGCGGTGTGGACACATTCCCGTCCCCAGTGTGGACACACATTCCCGTCCCCGGTGTGGACACGAACACCAATCCCCGGTGCGGACACACAATCCCGTCCGCGGTGTGGACGCACATTCCCGTCCCCAGTGTGGACACATTCCCGTCCCCAGTGTGGACACACATTCCCGTCCCCGGTGTGGACACGAACACCAATCCCCGGTGTGGACACACATTCCCGTCCCCGGTGTGGACGCACATTCCCGTCCCCGGTGTGGACACACATTCCCGTCCCCAGTGTGGACGAACATTCCCGTCCCCGGTGTGGACACACATTCCCGTCCCCGGTGTGGACACACACTCCCGTCCCCAGTGTGGACACACATTCCCGTCCTCGGTGTGGACGCACATTCCCGTCCTCGGTGTGGACACACACTCCCGTCTCCGGTGTGGACACACATTCCCGTCCCCGGCGTGGACACATTCCCGTCCCCGGTGTGGACACACATTCCCTTCCCCGGTGTGGACACACATTCCCGTCCCCAGTGTGGACGCACATTCCCGTCCCCGGTGTGGACACACATTCCCGTCCCCAGTGTGGACTCACATTCCCGTCCCCAATGTGGACTCACATTCCCGTCCCCGGCCTGGACACGCAATCCCGTCTCCGGCGTGGACACGCAATCCCGTCTCCGGCATGGACACACATTTCCGTCTCCGGCGTGGACACGCATTCCTGTCTCCGGCGTGGACACACATTCCTGTCTCCGGCGTGGACACGCAATCCCGTCCCCGGCCTGTACGCACATTCCCGTCTCCGGCGTGGACACACATTCCCGTCTCCGGCGTGGACACACATTCCTGTCCCCGGTGTGGACACGCAATCCGGTCCCCAGTGTGGACACGCATTCCCATCCCCGGTGTGGAAATGCATTCCCGTCCCCGGCCTGGACACACATTCCCGTCCCCGGTGTGGACACACATTCCTGTCCCCCCGTGTGGACGCACATTCCGGCCCGGTGTGGACACGCAATCCCGTCCCCGGTGTGGACACGCAATCCCGTCTCCAGCGTGGACGCACATTCCCGTCCCCGGTGTGGACACACATTCCTGTCCCCCCGTGTGGACGCACATTCCGGCCCGGTGTGGACACACATTCCCGTCCCCGGTGTGGACACGCAATCCCGTCTCCGGCGTGGACGAACATTCCCGTCCCCGGTGTGGATACACATTCCCGTCCTCGGTGTGGACGCACATTCCCGTCCCCGGTGTGGACACGCATTCCCATCCCCGGCGTGGACACACACTCCCGTCCCCAGTGTGGATTCACATTCCCGTCCCCGGTGTGGACACACATTCCCGTCCCCAGTGTGGATGCACATTCCCGTCCCCGGTGTGGACACACATTCCCGTCTCCAGTGTGGATGCACATTCCCGTCCCCGGTGTCGACACGCAATCCCGTCTCCAGTGTGGACACACATTCCCGTCCCCGGCGTGGACACATTCCCGTCCCCAGTGTGGACACACAGTCCCGTCCCCAGTGTGGACACACATTCCCGTCTCCAGTGTGGACACGCACTCCCGTCTCCGGTGTGGACACACATTCCCGTCCTCGGTGTGGACGCACATTCCCGTCCTCAGTGTGGACACACACTCCCGTCTCCGGTATGGACACACGTTCCCGTCCCCGGCGTGGACACATTCCCGTCCCCGGTGTGGACACACATTCCCGTCCCCAGTGTGGACTCACATTCCCGTCCCCGGTGTGGACACGCACTCACGTCACCGGCGTGGACAAACATTCCCATCCCCAGCATGGACACACATTCCCGTCCCCGGCGTGGACACATTCCCGTCCCCGGTGTGGACGCACATTCCTGTCCCCGGAGTGGACTCACATTCCCGTCCCCAATGTGGACTCACATTCCCGTCTCCGGCGTGGACACGCAATCCCGTCTCCGGCGTGGACACACAATCCCGTCTCCGGCGTGGACACGCATTCCTGTCTCCGGCGTGGACACACATTCCTGTCTCCGGCGTGGACACGCAATCCCGTCCCCGGCCTGGACGCCCATTCCCGTCTCCGGCTTGGACACACATTCCCGTCCCCGGTGTGGACACGCATTCCCATCCCCGGTGTGGACACACATTCCTGTCCCCGGTGTGGACACGCAATCCGGTCCCCAGTGTAGACACACATTCCCGTCCCCGGCCTGGACACGCATTATCGTCCCCGGTGTGGAAATGCATTCCCGTCCCCGGCCTGGACACACATTCCCGTCCCCGGTGTGGAAATGCATTCCCGTCCCCGGCCTGGACACACATTCCCGTCCCCGGCGTGGACACACATTCCCGTCCCCGGTGTGGACACACACTACCGTCCCCGGTGTGGACACGCAATCCCGACCCCGGTGTGGACACGAAATCCCGTCTCCGGCATGGACGCACATTCCCGTCCCCGGTGTGGACACACATTCCCGTCCTCGGTGTGGACGCACATTCCCGTCCCCGGTGTGGACACGCACACACGTCACCGGTGTGGACACACATTCCCGTCCCCGGTGTGGACACGCATTCCCATCCCCGGTGTGGACACACATTCCTGTCCCCGGTGTGGACACACATTCCCGTCCCCGGTGTGGACACACATTCCTGTCCCCGGTATGGACACACATTCCCGTCCCCGGTGTGGACACACATTCCCGTCCCCGGTGTGGACACGCAATCCCGTCTCCGGCATGGACGCACATTCCCGTCCCCGGTGTGGACACACATTCCCGTCCTCGGTGTGGACGCACATTCCGGTCCCCGGTGTGGACACGCATTCCCATCCTCGGTGTGGACACACACTCCCGTCCCCGGTGTGGACCCACACTCCCGTCCCCAGTGTGGACACACACTCCCGTCCCCGGTGTGGATTCACATTCCCGTCCCCGGCCTGAACACGCATTCCCGTCCCCGGTGTGGACCCACACTCCCGTCCCCAGTGTGGACACACACTCCCGTCCCCGGTGTGGATGCACATTCCCGTCCCCGGCCTGGACATGCATTCCCATCCCCGGCCTGGACACGTATTCCCGTCCCTGGTGTGGACATGCATTCCCGTCCCCAGCGTGGACACGCATTCCCGTCCCCGGTGTGGACACGCATTCCCGTCTCCGGCCTGGACACGCATTCCCGTCCCAGGTGTGGAGACGAACTCCTGTTCCCGGTGTGGACATGCATTCCCGTCCTCGGTGTGGACGCACATTCCGGCCCGGTGTGGATGCACATTCCCTTCCCAACCTGGACACACATTCCCGTCCCCGGTGTGGACACACATTCCCGTCCCCGGTGTGGACACGCTTTCCCATCGCCGGCGTGGACACGCATTCCCGTCCCCAGCATGGACACACATTCCCGTCCCCGGTGTGGACACGCATTCCCGTCCCCGGCATGGACACACATTCCCGTCCCCGGTGTGGACACGCATTCCCGTCCCCGGCATTGACACACATTCCCGTCCCCGGTGTGGACACGCATTCCCGTCACCGGCATAGACACACATTCCCGTCCCCGGCATGGACACACAATCCCGTCCCCGGTGTGGACTCACATTCCTGTCACCGGCGTGGACACGCAATCCCGTCTCCGGCGTGGACACGCAATCCCGTCTCTGGCGTGGACACACATTCCCGTCCCCGGTGTGGACATGCATTCCCGTCCCCGGTGTGGACATGCATTCCCGTCCCTGGTGTGGACGCACATTCCCGTCCCCGGCGTGGTCACGGTCTCCCGTCCCCGGTGTGCACACGCATTTGCGTCCCCGTCCTGGACACACATTCCCGTTCCCGGCGTGGACACGCATTCCCGTCCCCAGTGTGGACACACATTCCTGTCCCCGGCGTGGACACACACTCCCGTCCCCATCGTGGACACGCAATCCCGTCCCCGGCATGGACACACAATCCCGTCCCCGGTGTGGACGCACACTCCCGTCCCCGGCGTGAACATACATTCCCGTCCCCGGTGTGGACGCACATTCCCGTCCCCGGTGTGGACGTACATTCCCGTCCCCAGTGTGGACATGCATTCCCGTCCCCGGCGTGAACATACATTCCCGTCCCCGGTGTGGCGCACATTCCCGTCCCCGGTGTGGACG
>NC_057724.1:34567283-34568709 GCF_004010195.1 Chiloscyllium plagiosum | reverse complement strand
GTGGTCACACATTCCCGTCCCCGGTGTGGACACGCATTACCGTCCCCGGCATGGACACGATCTCCCGTCGCCGGTGTGGACACGCATTCCCATCCGCGGCGTGGACACACATTCCCGTCCGCGGTGTGGACACGCATTCCCGTCCCCGGTGTGGACACGCATTCCCGTCCCCGGTGTGGACACGATCTCCCGTCCCCGGTGTGGACACGCATTCCCATCCCCGGCGTGGACACGAACTCCCGTCCCCAGCGTGGACACGCAATCCCGTCCCCGGTGTGGACAAACATTCCGGTCCCCGGTGTGGACAAACATTCCCGTCCCCGGTGTGGACAAACATTCCGGTCCCCGGTGTGGACAAACATTCCCGTCCCCGGTGTGGACAAACATTCCGGTCCCCGGTGTGGACAAACACTCCCGTCCCCAGTGTGGACAAACATTCCCGTCACCGGCGTGGACACACATTCCCGTCCCCGGTGTGGACACGATCTCCCGTCCCCGGTGTGGACACGCATTCCCGTCCCCGGCGTGCACACGAAATCCCGTCCCCAGTGTGGACAAACATTCCCGTCCCCGGTGTGGACAAACATTCCCGTCGCCGGTGTGGACAAACATTCCGGTCCCCGGTGTGGACAAACATTCCCGTCCCCGGTGTGGACAAACATTCCTGTCCCCGGTGTGGACAAACATTCCGGTCCCCGGTGTGGACAAACATTCCGGTCCCCGGTGTGGACAAACACTCCCGTCCCCAGTGTGGACAAACATTCCGGTCCCCGGTGTGGACAAACATTCCTGTCCCCGGTGTGGACAAAAATTACGGTCCCCGGTGTGGACAAACATTCCCATCCCCAGTGTTGACAGGCATTCCCATCCCCGGCATGGACACGATCTCCCGTCCCTGGTGTGGACACGCATTCCCGTCCCCGGCATGGACACGATCTCCCGTCCCCGGNCCGGCATGGACACAGATTCCCGTCCCCGGCATGGACACAGATTCCCGTCCCCGGTGTGGACACGCATTCCCGTCCCCGGTGTGGTCACACATTCCCGTCCCCGGTGTGGACACGCATTCCCGTCCCCGGCATGGACACAGATTCCCGTCCCCGGCATGGACACGCATTCCCGTCCCCGGTGTGGTCACACATTCCCGTCCCCGGTATGGACACGCATTACCGTCCCCGGCATGGACACGATCTCCCGTCCCTGGTGTGGACACGCATTCCCATCCCCGGCATGGACACAGATTCCCGTCCCCGGCGTGGACACGAACTCCCGTCCCTGATGTGGACATACATTCCCGTCCCCGGTGTGGACACGCATTACCGTCCCCGGCATGGACACGATCTCCCGTCCCTGGTGTGGACACGCATTCCCATCCCCGGCATGGACACAGATTCCCGTCCCCGGCGTGGACACGAACTCCCGTCCC
>NC_057724.1:34564266-34565732 GCF_004010195.1 Chiloscyllium plagiosum | reverse complement strand
CATTCCCATCCCCGGTGTGGACACACACTCCCGTCCCCGGTGTGGACACACATTCCCATCCCCGGCCTGGACACGTATTCCCGTCCCCGGTGTGGGCATGCATTCCCGTCCCTGGAGTGGACATGCATTCCCGTCCCCGGTGTGGACACACATTCCCGTCCCCAGCCTGTACACACATTCCCGTCCCCGGAGTGGACATGCATTCCCGTCCCCGGTGTGGAGACGAACTCCCGCCCCCAGCGTGGACACGCATTCCCGTCCCCAGTGTGGACGCACATTCCCGTCCCCGGCCTGGACACACACTCCTGTCCCTGGAGTGGACACGCATTCCCATCCCCGGTGAGGACCCACATTCCGGCCCGGTGTGGACACGCATTACCATCCCCGGTGTGGACACGCATTCCCATCCCCGGTGTGGACACACATTCCTGTCCCCGGTGTGGACACGCATTCCTGTCCCCGGCGTGGACGCACATTCCCGTCCCCGGCGTGGACACGCAATCCCGTCCCCGGTGTGGACGCACATTCCCGTCCCCGGTGTGGACACGCATTCCCGTCCCCGGTGTGGACACACATTCCTGTCCCCGGTGTGGACGCACATTCCCGTCCCCGGAGTGGACATGCATTCCCATCCCCGGTGTGGACACGTATTCCCGTCCCCGGTGTGGACACGCATTCCCGTCCTCGGTGTGGACGCACATTCCGGCCCGGTGTGGACGCACATTCCCTTCCCAACCTGGACACACATTCCCGTCCCCGGTGTGGACACGCTTTCCCATCGCCGGCGTGGACACGCACTCACGTCCTCGGTGTGGACACACATTCCTGTCCCCGGTGTGGACACGCATTCCCATCCCCGGTGTGGACACGCATTCCCATCCCCGGTGTGGACACACATTCCCGTCCCCAGTGTGGACACACACTCCCGTCCCCGGTGTGGACGCACAATCCCGTCCCCGGCCTGGACATGCATTCTCATCCCCGGCCTGGACACGTATTCCCGTCCCCGGAGTGGACATGCATTTCCGTCCCCGGTGTGGACATGTATTCCCATCCCCGGAGTGGAAATGCATTCCCATCCCCGGTGTGGACACACATTCCCGTCCCCAGCCTGTACACACATTCCCGTCCCCAGCCTGTACACACATTCCCGTCCCCAGCCTGTACACACATTCCCGTCCCCAGCCTGTACACACATTCCCGTCCCCAGCCTGTACACACATTCCCGTCCCCAGCCTGTACACACATTCCCGTCCCCAGCCTGTACACACATTCCCGTCCCCAGCCTGTACACACATTCCCGTCCCCAGCCTGTACACACATTCCCGTCCCCAGCCTGTACACACATTCCCGTCCCCAGCCTGTACACACATTCCCGTCCCCAGCCTGTACACACATTCCCGTCCCCAGCCTGTACACACATTCCCGTCCCCGGAGTGGACATGCATTCCCGTCCCCGGTGTGGA
>NC_057724.1:34553852-34563996 GCF_004010195.1 Chiloscyllium plagiosum | reverse complement strand
CCCGGTGTGGACGCGCATTCCCGTCCCCGGTGTGGACACGCAATCCCGTCCCCGGTGTGGACACGCATTCCCATCCCCGGTGTGGACACACATTCCCGTCCCCGGCATGGACACGCAATCCCGTCCCCGGTGTGGACACGCAATCCCGTCCCCGGTGTGGACACGCACCCCCGTTCCCGGCGTGGACATACATTCCCGTCCCCGGTGTGGACGCACATTCCCATCCCCGGTGTGGACACGCATTCCCATCCCCGGTGTGGACACGCATTCCTATCCCCGGTGTGGACACACATTCCTGTCCCCGGCGTGGACACGCAATCCCGTCCCCGGTGTGGACGCACATTCCCATCCCCGGTGTGGACACACATTCCCGTCCCCGGTGTGGACGCACATTCCCGTCCCCGGTGTGGACACGCATTCCCGTCCCCGGTGTGGACGCACATTCCCGTCCCCGGTGTGGACACGCAATCCCGTCCCCGGTGTGGATACGCATTCCCATCCCCGGTGTGGACACGCAATCCCGTCCCCGGTGTGGACACGAAACCCCGTCCCCGGTGTGGACACGCAATCCCGTCCCTAGTGTGGACAAACATTCCGGTCCCCGGTGTGGACAAACATTCCCGTCCCCGGTGTGGGCACACATTCCTATCCCCGGCATGGACAAGCATTCCCGTCCCTGGTGTGGACACGCATTCCCGTCCCCGGCGTGGATACGCATTCCCGTCCCCGGCATGGACACGCACTCCCATCCCCGGTGTGGACACGCATTCCCGTCCCCGGCGTGGAAACGCATTACTGTCCCCGGTGTGGACACACATTCCCGTCCCCGGCGTGGACACGCATTACTGTCCCCGGTGTGGACACGCACTCCCATCCCCGGCGTGGACACAGATTCCCGTCCCCGGCGTGGACACACATTCCCGTCCCCGGTGTGGGCACACATTCCCGTCCTCGGTGTGGACACAGATTCCTGTCCCTGGCGTGGACACACATTCCCGTCCCCGGTGTGGACACGCATTCCCGTCCCCGGTGTGGACACGCATTCCCGTCCCCGGTGTGGACACACATTCCCGTCCCCGGTGTTGACACGCAATCCCGTCCCCGGTGTGGACACACACTCCCGTCCCCGGCGTGGACACACATTCCCGTCCCCGGTGTGGACACACATTCCTATCCCCGGCGTGGACACACATTCCCGTCCCCGCTGTGGACACACATTCCTATCCCCGGTGTGGACACACATTCTCGTCCCCGCTGTGGACACACACTCCTATCCCCGGTGTGGACACACATTCCCGTCCCCGGTGTGGACACACATTCCTATCCCCGGTGTGGACACACATTCCTATCCCCGGTGTGGACACGCATTCCCGTCCCCGGTGTGGACACACATTCCTATCCCCGGTGTGGACACGCAATCCCGTCCCCGGTGTGGACACACATTCCTATCCCCGGTGTGGACACGCACTCCCGTCCCCGGTGTGGACACACATTCCTATCCCCGGTGTGGACACGCACATTCCCGTCCCCGGTGTGGACACGCATTCCCGTCCCCGGTGTGGACACGCACTCCCGTCCCCGGTGTGGACACACACTCCCGTCCCCGGTGTGGACACACATTCCCGTCCCCGGTGTGGACACACATTCCCGTCCCCGGTGTGGACAAGCACTCCCGTCCCCGGTGTGGACACGCATTCCTGTCCCCAGCTTGTTCCCGAACTCCCTTCCTCGGCATCAGCTAATAGTGTTATCAGACAATTTGATCTTTGATTTCACTTCTGTTTGTGGTACATTGTTGCCGTGTCGGAAATTCAAAGGAAATGACTACATCACAAAGGAGTTTATTTGGGAGGTGCTCTCAGACAACATGAGGTTATAATGTTACTGAAATTGGTGATCCTTATCATGGCAGGTGGATGGCAGCTTCCAGTCACTACCAGTGAGGGTCTGTGCAGAGCAATACTGGGAAAAGGTTCTAACATGAGCATGCCATGCAAGCAGCAGAACCTTCACAGTGGGCAGACTGAATTAAAACATGTTCAGTAAAGTTGGACTGCACAAGTCAAGTGAAAACCTTATGCTAACCATTAACGTGCTTCTGTTTAAAGGCCCAGCTTGGAGCTGAGATGCATTGACCAAGTGTTGTTCTTGTAGACTTTGTGCAAGTGCCTTTGTAGGTATTTTGTTGAGTTGCAGGATTTGGACAGAATGTTCAACAAGGAGGTGTTCATAGAGTTCTGCCGAATCCTTCAAAAGGACAAGCAGACTTGGAACAGGGCAAAGATCAGCCTGCAAGTAGCTACCAAAGTCATCATCACTGCCACCTTATAACAATTGGATCTTTCCAGGCAGGAGCAATCAATATCACAAAAATATCCCATTTACTGTCCATCTCTGCATTCAAGATGTAACAAAGGCTCCATGCACCAGCAGAATTCATCATACCCTCTTTAAATAGAGAGAGGAAGAATGGACAGAAACATGGCTTTGTCAGCCTTGTGGGATACCCAAAAATGGAGAGAAGAACTGTCTAAATGCATTTAGATCTTGTCAACTCCACACACAAATGGGGAGAGGGTTGAGATCCACAAAGTGTTCAACTCTACTACTGTATAGTTGCTGTGCAAAATGCCCATATAATTGTGTTGTTTAATACCGTTTCTATGTAGTGAGATCATAACTGTGTTATGGAGAAATGTGAGCCTGTCATCAAAATGGTGAATATTACTTTTATTAATAATTTACACTATATACACACGTGGGTGGGTGAGTGTATCCTTAGAGTCTTAGCTCAATTCTAGTTCCAAGTCTGTCTCTGTGTCAGTGGGCATCATTGATGGCATTTATTATTTATGAAATAATAGGAACAGGCCATTATTCTACATTTTCACTAGGTGTTTCATTTGATCCCTTTAAATATTATCCTTTAACCACTAACATTTCACTTTCACTCTCATTTTCCCCTGTCCAGATCTTATTTGGCTCTGGCCTCTGCCCATCTTGAGGCAGGATGGAGCTTTGGTGGTTCACTTTCTGCTGGTTAGGAAGGTAGAATCTTCAGCTGGCCAAAGGTGTGATCTGGCACCATCCCTGGTACGTGGAGCTACCTACCATAACATCCTGAATGCAACTTCATTGAAGAGGGATAAGTGAAGGGAGGTTCAGCAGGCAAACTGTCAACACCTGGAAAGATGATGCAGCTTTGACATTGCAGAATGTAGGAGGCTCTGTATGAGCCCAGTAATGTGTTACCTTTGGGAGAACATCACCAGAGCCTGAAGGATGTGGACCCTCTGTGAACCTTTCAACAGATGTATGATCTGAGTATGTCTTTTGTACAGATCCCAGAATTGTATATTGCAAGAGAAGCACTAAGATGTTTTTTTTTAAATCAATTTGAAGCACCTCTGTTTGTGTGTCTAGAGATTCTAGGCTTTCTTCAAGTCAATGGAAATTCAGGAAAAATATTAAAAAAGAGAAAAGTTATCAGCACAATGGGGCTCCATAGCATTATAATCTGCTAACATATTTGAAGATAAAGCTGGTTTCAGGTGGAACTATTGCTCCAGTCCTCTAAACTTGTAGAGGTAAGGAATTCTGTGGGGTTTTGTTTTGGAAAACCATTGGGGTATCCTAATAAGAGGCATAAGAAACACTGCTCTGTTCTCAAGCACATGGTAAGTGAGAGTGGCAGATTGGTGTCGATCATGAGCACCTCCCATGATTAGAAAAGACTGTTTTCACATCCACTGTTCTGGTTACAGGAAGGAAGTCGAGTGGCACGTCTCCTGAGTCAAGAGGAGTGTAGTATCTGATTGTGGTTGCATGACAGTAGAATGCTCAGTTAGACTGTGAAACAAAGTTTCAGCTGTAACCTTGTAGTCAACAAAAAAAACAGACGCTGGTCAAAAGAGACAATAGTGACTGGCAGATGACGAGTGCTCTTTGAGCTGTACTGTGGAAGAGAGGGTAGATGGAGGATCTCCTCCTCCATCGAAACAACAGCAATAGCGGCATCTTCCTTTATGCTTGTTTTGTCAACGAAGAGCCAGCACAGATCAAACATGACATCCCATAGCTGGTTTCCATCATGCCCAGTACACCCATATTTTGTTGCATTTATCCTTTCCTGAAAGAGGAATGAAAAAGTTTTAAAAATTCACTTGTGATCACTTATTAGAAGTGTCATTAAGGAAGGATAGGTCATAGTCATCTGCTGTTGCATTTTGGAAGTTCAGGACAAGACAAGCTTCCCCACTTAGTAAAAATGCTGTTGATTAGAAATAATATGCAGAATGTCCATAAACCCACGTTCTAATTGCCTGGTAGAAGATGGTGGCCTCTTGAACCTCACAAATCAGACATTAGAGAGTTGAAGAAGGTGAGACTTGGACCATACTACAGCACTGAAAAGAATAGACACACCAGCCACAGTATCCAATTTAAGGTAAGTCTTCCTGTTGCTGACCAGAGGTCTATAGCTTATCCCAGAAGAAAAAAAAAATCATAATCTTCACTAACATCTATGCCTCATTTAGAAATCTGGTATTGCTGGGGTCTGTTCTGTTGCTTTGGCAGACAAGTCTGAAATGGTTTATTTTGTTTCAGGCATGGCACACTGCATCAACGACTGTGCAATTTTCCCATCGATGGGTAATTTTTTTGAACCACCTCACAAACAAAAAGCTATGGCCAATATTGCAGCCTCTTCCATTGTTTTCAATTTCTATGCAGCCTGGCTGGTTTATAGTTAACAAGCCGAACAGATTCAGCTGTAGAATTCCAGGTAAAGTCTTGTCCCTCTGGAAAAGGAATTTGCTACAGATTTCAGCCCGCTGGGTCATTTGAACGCTTTTATATAGTAACTCTTCTGGCCTATAAAATACCAGGTGGAGTCTGATCGAGGACAAGAAAAGTCATATGGTCTTAGATAACTTTGTATCACTGGGTCCGATAATCAAAGTGATCTTCCAAATGATACAGGTCTTTGAGAATCTATATTCCTAGCTGTGCCAATTAAACTAACATAATCAGTATTTATGTTACAATTTAGATTGAAGGTGCTATTTCTTCCTCGACCATGAGTTGGGTGAGCATCGTTTCAGCAATATCACTGATGGCACATAAAAACACAAATCTTTATCAGATTTGGAAGCAAAGCCTGAGGCTGTATTCTACTGATTAAATTGTTGGTGCCAACTTATCCACTAAGAGGCATGGTATGGGCCTGGCTTTTGATCCAAAGTCTCAGGTAGGGCTAGGTACTTATCCATTACTAAAGACTCTGCAGTCAAGTGAGCATGTGAACTAATTTTTTTTGTGTTTAATTACCAAGTAGAATCTTTCAACTAATTGTTTGCTTGCGACAAACTGTGGCCAAGACTGCAAAGACTTTTAGCAATTTTCCTGCTGCAAATCTTCTGCTGTTCACTGACTACCAAACTGATTGATTCCAGAGTTCATCTCCATCCACAGAATCGATTAAGCTTTTGCTTCAGAACCTCCCCAAACATTCATGCTGTGTTCCTGACTACTTCAAGTGTTCCTACCATCAATCATGCAAATTGGGAAATTTCACTGAGCAAGTGATCCACGCATTGCCACCATGCAGTGAGATCAAACTGACATTGTAGTAGTGTATGGCAAATCTGTCCTCATTCTGAGGGACAACAACCTCTATTCATTAGTTAGATTATATAGATAAGGGCGACAGAGGAAGTTTTCTTAGAATCTTGATGGCTTGGTTCTAGTTCCAATTGTGTCTCTACTTCAGCAGGCATATTGAAGATGTAATCTACTTATTAGCATAAGATGCATGTCATTATCCTGCACTATCCTAGAAATAGCCACAATACCTTTGTTCTGGGGATGTAGAACATAGAACATAGAAAAGTACAGCACAGAATAGGGCCTTTGGACCATGATGTTGTGCCGAGCATTAATCCTAATGTAAAATAAAATAATTTAACCTATGCGCACCTCCATGTGCCTGTCCAGCAGTTGCTTAAATGTCCCTAATGACTGCTTCCACCACCACCGCTGGCAACGCATTCCATGCATTCACAACTCTCTGCGTAAAGAACTTTTCTCTGACATTCCCTCTGTACCTTTCTTCTAATATCTTAAAATTTATGACCCCTCATGCCAGTCAATCCTGCCCTGGGGAAAAGTCTCTGAGCTATGTTTGCTATTCCAACAGTTTTTGAGCTATTGTGTAAAATACTGAGAATGGCCGTTTGAAAATTATGGACACTCTCTGTACACGTAGCTGATGACTTTCTTCCATGTGAGAACAGCGGGCCAAAAATGATAACCATGCTGCCATCAGGAACATCTTGAATTGGTCCATGGACATTCTCAAATAAGGCTCTGCTTCCTGGATGACTGTAGAAGTAATTTTACAACATTCAACAGAGCAGGTCTTCAAGTTCACCGTGTGTTCTTCACAATCCTGTCATCATGACGATGCAGCCATTGTCATCAGGCATATGGATGGTCACCTCAGATGGATGAAGAAGAGGAAGTGAGTTTTGAGAAGATTTGTAGCTCAGGTTGAGGTTTCGGATGTAGGTTTGCTCACTGAGCTGCAAGGTTCATTTCCAGACGTTTTGTTACCCTACTAGGTAACATCTTCAGTGGGTCTCAGGTGAAGCAATGCTGAAAATTCCTGCTTTCTGTTTATATGTTTGGGTTTCTTTGGGTTGGTGATGTCATTTCCTGTGGTGATGTTATTTCCTGTGGTGAAGTCATTTCCTGTTCCTTTTTTCACAGGGGTGGTGGATGGGGTCTAACTCGATGTGTTTGTTGATAGAGTTTTAGTTTTCTGCCTGTTTGTCCAATGTAGTGTTTGTTACAGTCCTTCATGGTATTTTGTAAATGTACCGTGTATTCAAAAAGAATGGGTACCCAATAAACACAGTCCACCGATTTCTCAGCAACAAACCCAAACAAGCAGACAAGACATGTCCAGAAACCCTAGTCACTCTCCCCTACATCAAAGACATCTCAGAAATGACTGCTTGACTACTCAGACCCCTTGGCATCATGGTAGCCCACAAACAGCAGCTAATGAACTTGAAAGACCCAATACAGACAATGAGCAAAACTAACATCATTTACAAAATACCATGCAAGGATTGTAACAAAGACTACACTGGACAAACAGGCAGAAAACTAGTCACTAGGATACATGAACACCAACTATCCACAAAAAGACATGACCCTCTCTCACTAGTATCCTCACATACAGATGAGGAAGGACACCACTTCGACTGGGACAACACATCCATCTTAGGACAAGCCAAATAAAGATATGCACGAGAATTCCTAGAAGCCTAACATTCCAACTGGAACTCTATCAACAAACACATCCAGTTAGACCCCATCTACAACCCCCTGAGAAAAAGGAACAGGAAGTGACTTCACCACAGAAAATAACTTCACCACAGTAAATGACATCACCAACCCAAAGAAACCCAAACATATAATTAGAAAGCAGGAATTTTCAGCATTGCTTCGCATAAGGTCCACTGAAGATGTTACCTAGTAAAGTAACAAAACGTCTGGAAATGATCCTTGCAGCTCAGCGAGCAAACCTACATCCAGAAGAAGAGGCAGGAAGGAAGATGACATCAGTGACACCTTCACTCTCAACAAGTATCCTTGAGCATATAATGGCTCCAGTCTCTTTAGGATGACATCCCTTCACCAGCCTGTCACTCCTTAAATCCCCAACTTCTCATCTGACTTCCCATCACAACAAATCCTGCAATAAAAGCCACCCACAAACATATTTTCATAGCAGCTTTAGCAACAATACATCCAATAATACAAAAACATTGAACTATTCCTCTTTGAGCTTGCAATGTGGGTGCCTTTGTACCACTTAGAGCTTCCCTGCATGGACACACCAGTGGCAGCAGCATGGCCGATGGAAGGCTCCTTTCTTTTATAGAGTCATAGATACCTACAACACAGAAATAGACTGTTTGGCCCAACTCATCCTAATCTGATCTAGTCCCATTTGCCAGCATTTGGCCCATATCCCTCTAAACCATTCCTATCCATAGACCCATCCAGATGCCTTTTAAATGTTGTAATTGTGCCAATATCCACCACTTCCTCTGGCAACTCATTCCATACACACACCACCCTCTGCATGAAAGAAATTGCCCTTCAGGTACTTGTAAATTTTTCTCCTCTAATCGTAAACCTATGCCCTCTAGTTCTGGTCTCCCCTTATTCTGGAAAAAGACCTTAGCCATTCACTTTATCTGTATCACTTACTTTAAAGACAATGTCAATAATTGCTGGCTTGTTGACTCAAAAATTACTAAAAGAGAATAAGTTGCAGCTTTTCATCTTGCGTTTATCAAATTCTCTAGGACACTCACGCCAACCAACCCCATCGCCCCGTGGCTGAACACTTCAACTCCCCCTCCAACTCTGCTGAGGACATGCAGGTCCTGGGCCTCCTCCATCGCCACTCCCTTACCACCTGACACCTGGAGGAAGAGCGCCTCATCTTCCGCCTCGGGACCCTCCAACCCCATGGCATCAATGTGGATTTCACCAGTTTCCTCATTTCCCCTTGCTCCACCTTATCCCAGTTCCAAACTTGCAGCTCAGCACCGCCCTCATGACCTGTCGCACCTGTCCATCTTCTTTTTCACCTATCCACTCCATCCTCCCCTCCAACCTATCACCTTTACCCCCACCTCCATCCACTATTGCACTCTCAGCTACCTTCCCCCTAGCCCCATCCCCCTCCCATTTATCTCTCCATCCCCGGGACTCCAAGCCTCATTCCTGATGAAGGGCTTTTGCTACCTCGTATGCTACCTGACATGCTGTGCTTTTCCAGCACCACACTCTTGACTCTCATCTTCAGCATCTGCAGCCTTCACTTTCGCCTACTTTACATTAACAATGAGTCAGCCAAGAGGAATACAATGGAAGATTCCAATGAGTATAAGTTTGTGAGCTAAACTAAATTCGGGACAATCTGAACTGGATTTCTTGGTGGGAGTTCACAAAACTACACTGTAGATAAATATCAGGATATCTGTACAGATCACCAAGAAAGTCAGCTAAGAAACAGTAGCACAAAAACAAAAACAGAAAAGGTAGCCCGATCACAGCTAACAAAGGAAATTAGGGATAGGATTAGATCAAAGGAAGGCACATATAACTTGGCCACAAAAAAGCAAAACACCCAAGATTTGGGAGCAGTTTAGAATTCAAAGAAAGAAAACAAAGCTACTAATTAAGAGGGTGAAAACAGAGTATGAGACTTATACTAAAACAAACAAAATGATTTCAAATGCATGGGAAGTAAAAAAGATCAGTGGAGACAAATGTACGTTCCTTATAAATCCTGTTTTGATTGTAATGAGGAACAAAGAGAGAGCAGATCAATTAAATGCACACTTAGTTCTGTCTTCACAAAGGATGACATAAATAATGTCCCAAAAATGCTTGGGAACACAGGGTGTAAGATTCGCGGTTTTGAGGAGAATATGTGCTAGGTTTCAGACCTTTGAGATCCTAAACCATTTTGCTCACAAGTCCATATATCATCCAAGCACTATCACATCCCTCAGAATTAATCCATTCTAATTCCTAAAAAAAACTCTTCCAAGCATTTTTTTTTTCCTCCATCATTATACATTTGTGAATATAGTTACCTCTACTCAATCTTCCCCAGTTCTCTGGATTTTTCTTCTTAAGTTCAACTAGGCATGAGCAATAAATGCAGACCCAGGCAGTTCGTCCGACATCCCACGAATGAAGTTTTTAAAAATTCAGGTGTTCTAGAGGTTTCACTGTTCTTCCAGAATACATTCTGTTCTGCTTAGAAGACTGAAAGAACTCCCGATGCTGTAAATCAGAAACAAAAACAGAAGTTGCGAGAAGTTACTCTAGTGATGGAGAGGGATAAGTGTGCACTACAGGGCAAGAGTTATAGATGGGGGCAGGGAAATTATGATGCTGTGAGGCATGACTTAGGATGTGTGGCCTGGAAAAGTAAGCTTCAAGGCAAGGGTGTAATTGATATGTGGAGCTTGTTCAAGGAGCAACTATTGAGTGTCCTTGATAAGTATGTGCCCGTCAGGCAGGGAGGAAAGCGTCGTGTGAGGGAGCC